>NW_026870359.1:17500-25000 GCF_963584025.1 Labrus mixtus
ATTATTGTGTGCAGAAAGGGGCCTTTTAAAGATGTCATGCCCTTGATTCTGGCTGAATTTTTGGACATGTGAATATGTCTCTCTATGATAAAAAAAAAACATATGATCAAAAAAATGAAAAAGCTTACAGCACCTGGTATTCCTAGGCGGTCTCCCATCCAAGTATTAACCAGGCCTGACCCTGCTTTGCTTCTGAGATCGGACGAGTTCAGGGTGGTATGGACGTAAAGCATTATTGTGTGCAGAAAGGGGCCTTTTAAAGATGTCATGCCCTTGATTCTGGCTGAATTTTTGGACATGTGAAAATGTCTCTCTATGATAAAAAAAAACATATGATCAAAAAAATGAAAAGCTTACAGCACCTGGTATTCCTAGGCGGTCTCCCATCCAAGTATTAACCAGGCCTGACCCTGCTTTGCTTCCGAGATCGGACGAGATCAGACGTGTTCAGGGTGGTATGGCCGTAAGCCATTATTGTGTGCAGACAGGGGCCTTTTAAAGATGTCATGCCCTTGATTCTGGCTGAATTTTTGGACATGTGAATATGTCTCTATATGATAAAGAAAAAACATATGATCAAAAAAAATGAAAAAGCTTACAGCACCTGGTATTCCCAGGCGGTCTCCCATACAAGTACTAACCAGGCCCGACCCTGCTTAGCTTCCGAGATCGGACGAGTTCAGGGTGGTATGGCCGTAAGGCATTATTGTGTGCAGAAACGGGCCTTTTAAAGATGTCATGCCCTTGATTCTGGCTGAATTTTTGGACATGTGAATATGTCTCTCTACGATAAAAAAAAACATATGATCAAAAAAATGAAAAAGCTTACAGCACCTGGTATTCCTAGGCGGTCTCCCGTCCAAGTATTAACCAGGCCCGACCCTGCTTAGCTTCTGAGATCGGACGAGTTCAGGGTGGTATGGACGTAAGGCATTATTGTGTGCAGAAAGGGGCCTTTTAAAGATATCATGCCCTTGATTCTGGCTGAATTTTTGGACATGTGAATATGTCTCTATATGATAAAAAAAACATATGATCAAAAAAATGAAAAAGCTTACAGCACCTGGTATTCCCAGGCGGTCTCCCAACCAAGTACTAACCAGGCCCGACCCTGCTTAGCTTCCGAGATCAGACGAGTTCAGGGTGGTATGGCCGTAAGCCATTATTGTGTGCAGAAAGGGGCCTTTTAAAGATGTCATGCCCTTGATTCTGGCTGAATTTTTGGACATGTGAATATGTGTCTATATGATAAAAAAAAAACATATGATCAAAAAAATGAAAAAGCTTACAGCACCTGGTATTCCCAGGCGGTCTCCCATCCAAGTACTAACCAGGCCCGACCCTGCTTAGCTTCCGAGATCGGACGAGATCGGGCGTGTTCAGGGTTGTATGGCTGTAAGGCCTTACTGTGTGCAGAAAGGGGCCTTTTAAAGATGTCATGCCCTTGATTCTGGCTGAATTTTTGGACATGTGAATATGTCTCTATATGATAAAAAAAAGCATATGATCAAAAAAATTAAAAAGCTTACAGCACCTGGTATTCCCAGGCGGTCTCCCATCCAAGTACTAACCAGGCCCGACCCTGCTTAGCTTCCGAGATCGGGCGTGTTCAGGGTGGTATGACCGTAAGCCATTATTGTGTGCAGAAAGGGGCCTTTTAAAGATGTCATGCCCTTGATTCTGGCTGAATTTTTGGACATGTGAATATGTCTCTATATGATAAAAAAAAACATATGATCAAAAAAATGAAAAAGCTTACAGCACCTGGTATTCCCAGGCGGTCTCCCATCCAAGTACTAACCAGGCACGAACCCTGCTTAGCTTCAGAGATCGGACGTGTTCAGGGTGGTATGGCTGTAAGCCATTATTGTGTGCAGAAAGGGGCCTTTTAAAGATGTCATGCCCTTGATTCTGGCTGAATTTTTGGACATGTGAATATGTCTCTATATGATAAAAAAAAACATATGATCAAAAAAATGAAAAAGCTTACAGCACCTGGTATTCCCAGGTGGTCTCCCATCCAAGTACTAACCAGGCCCGACACTGCTTAGCTTACGAGATCAGACGAGATAGGCCGTGTTCAGGGTGGTATGGCTGTAAGCCATTATTGTGTGCAGAAAGGGGCCTTTTAAAGATGTCATGCCCTTGATTCTGGCTGAATTTTTGGACATGTGAATATGTCTCTATATGATAAAAAAAAAAACATATGATCAAAAAAAATGAAAAAGCTTACAGCACCTGGTATTCCCAGGCGGTCTCCCATCCAAGTACTAAACAGTCCCGACCCTGGTTAGCTTCTGAGATCGGACGAGTTCAGGGTGGTATGGCTGTAAGGCATTATTGTGTGCAGAAAGGGGCCTTTTAAAGATGTCATGCCCTTGATTCTGGCTGAATTTTTGGACATGTGAATATGTCTCTCTATGATAAAAAAAAAACATATGATCAAAAAAATGAAAAAGCTTACAGCACCTGGTATTCCTAGGCGGTCTCCCATCCAAGTATTAACCAGGCCCGACCCTACTTTGCTTCTGAGATCGGACGAGTTCAGGGTGGTATGGACGTAAAGCATTATTGTGTGAAGAAAGGGGCCTTTTAAAGATGTCATGCCCTTGATTCTGGCTGAATTTTTGGACATGTGAAAATGTCTCTCTATGATAAAAAAAAACATATGATCAAAAAAATGAAAAAGCTTACAGCACCTGGTATTCCTAGGCGGTCTCCCATCCAAGTATTAACCAGGCCTGACCCTGCTTTGCTTCTGAGATCGGACGAGTTCAGGGTGGTATGGACGTAAGGCATTATTGTGTGCAGAAAGGGGCCTTTTAAAGATATCATGCCCTTGATTCTGGCTGAATTTTTGGACATGTGAATATGTCTCTATATGATAAAAAAAAAACATATGATCAAAAAAATGAAAAAGCTTACAGCACCTGGTATTCCTAGGCGGTCTCCCATCCAAGTATTAACCAGGCCCGACCCTGCTTTGCTTCTGAGATCGGACGAGTTCAGGGTGGTATGGACGTAAGGCATTACTGTGTGCAGAAAGGGGCCTTTTAAAGATATCATGCCCTTGATTCTGGCTGAATTTTTGGACATGTGAATATGTCTCTGTATGATAAAAAAAAAACATATGATCAAAAAAATGAAAAAACTCACAGCACCTGGTATTCCCAGGCGGTCTCCCATCCAAGTACTAACCAGGTCCTACCCTGCTTAGCTTCCGAGATCGGACGAGATCAGGCGTGTTTTTTTTTTTTTTTTATCTTTTATTATCAAAATTACAAAAACATTTATAATTCTTTCACATCATTTACAACAAATGCTATTATAATACATACACCCTCTAAATTAAACCTCCCCTCTGACGCAAACGGCACCCTAAAAACAATAAAAACATAGCATCAGAAAAAAAAAACTCAAATCACCCCTGATACCCCCAACTCATGACAACTCTTCTGAGTCCCTCCCCCAAAGCAAACACCCCTCTGAAAACAAACCACAAAAACATACAAAAACCCCACAGTATTCTCAAAAAACCACTGAGAAAAAAAAAAACAAATCAAATCACCCATTTTCCCCATGACCAAAAAAGAAGCCCTCGTACCAAAAAAAACAAAAACAAAATAATTTAGACATCCCACATAATTCCCTCCTCGTTTACTCTACACACATTCGCACCTTCCACAAACATTCTCACAAACTCACTCTCATTCGCTATGTACAGTAATTTAAGATGTGCTTTCCATTCATTCACAAACATTCTCCACACATTCATTTTCTTACTTTCATACAGTGCATAATTCCTCCTGTTAAAAACCGCTTTTCTTGCAAAAGCCAAAATTATATTCATTACATTGTGATTTTTTTGTTTTGTTCCCACCCCCAACAACACCGACAATTCCCACCCCCTTTCATTCCAACACTCATTCTTACTGCATTTCCTCAACATTTCTCTTATTTTTCCCCAAAAATAAACCAATTCCCCACACGTAACAAACAAATGTATTAAATCCTCATCCGTACTTTCACATACACAACACTTTCTTTCATACCTCTCCTTATGGATCTGATGCAGGACGATGCAGGTGAAGATCCTCCTGTGCCTCAGTTTGAAATCTAGGTCAAATATTGCATGTGGTGTATGCGGAATGTTAATGTTCTTCCATATCATGTTGCTTGTTATGTCCGGGTATGTGTCTGTCCATTTTACTTCGGATGTGGGTTTCTGTATTCTATGTGTGATTGCGCACCTATACCAAATTTTTGTAGTGACATCTATAATGTTGTGTTTCTTCTCCCCTAGGCACAGGGAGATCCCCCCCACATCGTCCTGCATCACTCCCTCCTTCTCTTTGATTAATTTTTCCCATTCGCTCGACAAAGACAATTTTACATTTGCAAACACTCCCTCAATCACATCCTTTCTGCACACACACCCTTTATTTTTTAAACCCCTCACCACCATTTGTAAATCAAAATCCCCCCCACAGTTCAGTAAATCCCTTATTCTAATATATCCCGCTTTCGACATAGCTTCACACTTAATTACCCTCTCCCCATTTTTAAAATACGGGCTCGAGAGGAAGGGCAGTCGTAGCACTGACCCTCTCGTTCCGCACTCTGGTACAGTCCAGGATGAAACCTGATACCACGCACTGAGTACTTCCTGGAAAAACCGTGGCAAGTGTTTAAATGAATCCGGGTTATTGATCTGGTACAGGTTGTCCTCGTTGTAGAGTCCAAAACTGCACAGATATTGTTTGAAGTGATTTTTCCAAACTACGTTCCGGTTCTGGTCCATAAATTTGCCTATCAATTTGACTCTTAGTGCTACTTTTTTTGTAAGTAAATCAATCAAAGCTAGCCCCCCCTGATCTTTAGCCCCTATTATTGTTTTGTGAGCTATACTCGCTGCTTTGTTTTTCCAAATAAAGTCCCTAATGGTCTTTGAAATCTCCTTAAAGGCCCAGTCCGGAAGCGTACAAGTACTCAGCGCATGATTCACTTTGAACAACACGAGAGCATTTGTTACGGCTACCCTTCCTCTCAACAATAGACCCCTCGCTTTCCACAAATTCAATGTTTTTTTTAATTTTACCCACCACCTCTTTCCATGTTACATCATCACATTCATTCTCATTTTTCCCCATATTCACTCCCAACACTTTTCTTCTCTCACACACCGTTTTAAATCCCCACTTATTAACTAGATTGGATTCCTTACCTAGTAACATAATTTCTGACTTATTTTCATTTACTTTTGCCCCAGATGCTCTTTCATAAGTTTGTACATGTTTTAATATCAATTCTATATCCTCCTCTCCTTTTACCATTATATTCACGTCATCTGCATACTGTATTATTTTTACGTTTTCCTTACCTATACCTTTTATGTTTACGTCTTCCGATATCAGTGCTGCCAGCGGCTCTGCTACCAAGCTGTACAACAGCGCTGACATCGGACATCCTTGTCTCACTGACCTTGATATTTTAAAAGAATCAGTTAGTTCCCCGTTACATTTTATCTTGCTTTCCGCTCCTGTATACAACATATTTATCCATTCTCTCATTCTCTCCCCGAATCCAAACTTCTCTAACACCTTCCCCATGAACCCGTGATCTACTCTGTCAAAAGCTTTATTTAAATCAATCCCTAGCCATATTCCCCCCTCCCCTTCCATATCCCTGACCGTCTGTTTTATTGAAATGATTGAGTCTGCTATGTCTCTGTTTGGTATACTGTATGATTGTGTTTGTTCTATGATTGTTCCTATTACCTCCCTGATTCTATTGGCTATTGTTTTCGCTATGATTTTGTAGTCTGTGTTGAGTAGGCTGATTGGTCTGTAGTTGTCCAGATTTTTATTGTCCCCCTTGTTTTTGTAAAAAATAGTAACCACCCCTTCCCCTAAACTTTTTGGTATATGTTTCACTTTTTCCATATATTTACTCAATTTGTTCACCAAGGGCACCAGCTGCTCTTTGAAAGCTTGGTAGAATTCCGCAGTTAGGCCATCGCTCCCAGGACTTTTGTTTTTGTTTAACCCCTCTAAAGCACTTCTGATTTCTCCCTCTGTAAACTCACAATCACACCACATTTTATCGTCCTCGCTTAGTTTTTTCTTTAAGGCACCCAAAGCTCTGCTCACACTCACGCTATCACACTCCTGTCTCGAAAACAGGCTTTCATAATAGCCCTTTACTATTTCTAAAATTCCCTTTTTATCTGTCACACTTTTACCTGCTTCATTTAATAATTTGTTTATTTCTGTTCTTTTTTGTTTTTGTTTTTCCAGACCTAAAAAAAAGGCTGTACTCCTCTCCCCCTCATACATATATTGTATTTTACTCCTAATGGCTGCACCCCTACTCTTTTTAAGTTCAATCACTCCCAACTGTTCTTTTAAATGTATGTATTTTTCGACACCTACATTATCTACACTGTCAAGCGATGTTATTTCCTCACTTAGTTGTTTTCTCAAATTCTCTTCCTTTCTATTTTCTCTCCACTTTTTCTCTTTACTATAATTGATACACTTTTTTTTAATTCTGACTTTTACACTATCCCACCACACATTCATATCTTCACTCTCATTCCACTCATATCCCACATCATTCAACAATCTTTCCATACTTTTCACAAACATTCCATCATCCAGCAAGCTTGCATTAAAGCACCATATCCCTCCTTTACGTACATTCGTTTCTTTTCTAAACGTGATTTCTATTCCAGCGTGATCGCTCCACATATTAGTTTTATATTCAACTTCTTTAATCCACCTCACTACCTCGCATGTCACCAAAGCATAATCTATTCTAGATTGTTTTAATCTATTTAGTACAATTTGTCTCCTGGAGAACACCCTCTCCCATGGATGTAGCAATCTCCAAATATCAATGCATTGTTTCGTTATCATTATATCTTTAAGTGTCCCCCTGCTCACATCCCCCTTAAACACATTATTTTTTGACACATCGGTGGGTGTCATCGCCACATTAAAGTCACCTATTATTATACAATTCCTTTCCCACCATTTGCTTATTGCAATGAAGAACGTTTTCCTTTCTTTTTCTCCATTCGGTGCATATATATTTATGATTCTTATATTTTTCGTTTCATACACACAGTCTATTACTATTATTCTTCCTTCTTTGTCTCCATAAACCAAATTTACCCCTGTTACCCGACCCGTTTTGACTAAAACCGCCACTCCTCTCGCCCTCGACGTGCCATTGGAGCAGAAAATATGGCCCACAAAGTCTTTTTTTATGTCTTCCACCAGGGAATCATCCCACCTGGTCTCCTGCAGGCACAAAACGTCATTCTGCAAGGAAAGAATCGAATGTCTTTTTTCTTTGTTCCTTAGTCCATTCACGTTAATCGAAAATAAATTAAAGGCCATTATCATAAAAATAAAAACAAAAAAAAAACCCTAACAGTCAGTGACTGCTGGGGGACATTCACTCACAATCTGAGGTATTTAAATAAATCCAAAGCGC
>NW_026870359.1:30000-40000 GCF_963584025.1 Labrus mixtus
CCACCCCCAACAACACCGACAATTCCCACCCCCTTTCATTCCAACACTCATTCTTACTGCATTTCCCCAACATTTCTCTTATTTTTAGCCAAAAATAAACCAATTCCCCACACGTAACAAACAAATGTATTAAATCCTCATCCGTACTTTCACATACACAACACTTTCTTTCATACCTCTCCTTATGGATCTGATGCAGGACGATGCAGGTGAAGATCCTCCTGTGCCTCAGTTTGAAATCTAGGTCAAATATTGCATGTGGTGTATGCGGAATGTTAATGTTCTTCCATATCATGTTGCTTGTTATGTCCGGGTATGTGTCTGTCCATTTTACTTCGGATGTGGGTTTCTGTATTCTATGTGTGATTGCGCACCTATACCAAATTTTTGTAGTGACATCTGTAATGTTGTGTTTCTTCTCCCCTAGGCACAGGGAGATCCCCCCCACATCGTCCTGCATCACTCCCTCCTTCTCTTTGATTAATTTTTCCCATTCGCTCGACAAAGACAATTTTACATTTGCAAACACTCTCTCAATCATATCCTTTCTGCACACACACCCTTTATTTTTCAAACCCCTCACCACCATTTGTAAATCAAAATCCCCCCCACAGTTCAGTAAATCCCTTATTCTAATATATCCCGCTTTCGACATAGCTTCACACTTAATTACCCTCTCCCCATTTTTAAAATACGGGCTCGAGAGGAAGGGCAGTCGTAGCACTGACCCTCTCGTTCCGCACTCTGGTACAGTCCAGGATGAAACCTGATACCACGCACTGAGTACTTCCTGGAAAAACCGTGGCAAGTGTTTAAATGAATCCGGGTTATTGATCTGGTACAGGTTGTCCTCGTTGTAGAGTCCAAAACTGCACAGATATTGTTTGAAGTGGTTTTTCCAAACTACGTTCCGGTTCTGGTCCATAAATTTGCCTATCAATTTGACTCTTAGTGCTACTTTTTTTGTAAGTAAATCAATCAAAGCTAGCCCCCCCTGATCTTTAGCCCCTATTATTGTTTTGTGAGCTATACTCGCTGCTTTGTTTTTCCAAATAAAGTCCCTAATGGTCTTTGAAATCACCTTAAAGGCCCAGTCCGGAAGCGTACAAGTACTCAGCGCATGATTCACTTTGGACAACACGAGAGCATTTGTTACGGCTACCCTTCCTCTCAACAATAGACCCCTCGCTTTCCACAAATTCAATGTTTTTTTAATTTTACCCACCACCTCTTTCCATGTTACATCATCACATTCATTCTCATTTTTCCCCATATTCACTCCCAACACTTTTCTTCTCTCACACACCGTTTTAAATCCCCACTTATTAACTAGATTGGATTCCTTACCTAGTAACATAATTTCTGACTTATTTTCATTTACTTTTGCCCCAGATGCTCTTTCATAAGTTTGTACATGTTTTAATATCAATTCTATATCCTCCTCTCCTTTTACCATTATATTCACGTCATCTGCATACTGTATTATTTTTACGTTTTCCTTACCTATACCTTTTATGTTTACGTCTTCCGATATCAGTGCTGCCAGCGGCTCTGCTACCAAGCTGTACAACAGCGCTGACATCGGACATCCTTGTCTCACTGACCTTGATATTTTAAAAGAATCAGTTAGTTCCCCGTTACATTTTATCTTGCTTTCCGCTCCTGTATACAACATATTTATCCATTCTCTCATTCTCTCCCCGAATCCAAACTTCTCTAACACCTTCCCCATGAACCCGTGATCTACTCTGTCAAAAGCTTTATTTAAATCAATCCCTAGCCATATTCCCCCCTCCCCTTCCATATCCCTGACCGTCTGTTTTATTGAAATGATTGAGTCTGCTATGTCTCTGTTTGGTATACTGTATGATTGTGTTTGTTCTATGATTGTTCCTATTACCTCCCTGATTCTATTGGCTATTGTTTTCGCTATGATTTTGTAGTCTGTGTTGAGTAGGCTGATTGGTCTGTAGTTGTCCAGATTTTTATTGTCCCCCTTGTTTTTGTAAAAAATAGTAACCACCCCTTCCCCTAAACTTTTTGGTATATGTTTCACTTTTTCCATATATTTACTCAATTTGTTCACCAAGGGCACCAGCTGCTCTTTGAAAGCTTGGTAGAATTCCGCAGTTAGGCCATCGCTCCCAGGACTTTTGTTTTTGTTTAACCCCTCTAAAGCACTTCTGATTTCTCCCTCTGTAAACTCACAATCACACCACATTTTATCGTCCTCGCTTAGTTTTTTCTTTAAGGCACCCAAAGCTCTGTTCACACTCACGCTATCACACTCCTGTCTCGAAAACAGGCTTTCATAATAGCCCTTTACTATTTCTAAAATTCCCTTTTTATCTGTCACACTTTTACCTGCTTCATTTAATAATTCGTTTATTTCTGTTCTTTTTTGTTTTTGTTTTTCCAGACCTAAAAAAAAGGCTGTACTCCTCTCCCCCTCATACATATATTGTATTTTACTCCTAATGGCTGCACCCCTACTCTTTTTAAGTTCAATCACTCCCAACTGTTCTTTTAAATGTATGTATTTTTCGACATCTACATTATCTACACTGTCAAGCGATGCTATTTCCTCACTTAGTTGTTTTCTCAAATTCTCTTCCTTTCTATTTTCTCTCCACTTTTTCTCTTTACTATAATTGATACACTTTTTTTTAATTCTGACTTTTACACTATCCCACCACACATTCATATCTTCACTCTCATTCCACTCATATCCCACATCATTCAACAATCTTTCCATACTTTTCACAAACATTCCATCATCCAGCAAGCTTGCATTAAAGCACCATATCCCTCCTTTACGTACATTCGTTTCTTTTCTAAACGTGATTTCTATTCCAGCGTGATCGCTCCACATATTAGTTTTATATTCAACTTCTTTAATCCACCTCACTACCTCGCATGTCACCAAAGCATAATCTATTCTAGATTGTTTTAATCTATTCAGTACAATTTGTCTCCTGGAGAACACCCTCTCCCATGGATGTAGCAATCTCCAAATATCAATGCATTGTTTCGTTATCATTATATCTTTAAGTGTCCCCCTGCTCACATCCCCCTTAAACACATTATTTTTTGACACATCGGTGGGTGTCATCGCCACATTAAAGTCACCGATTATTATACAATTCCTTTCCCACCATTTGCTTATTGCAATGAAGAATGTTTTCCTTTCTTTTTCTCCATTCGGTGCATATATATTTATGATTCTTATATTTTTCGTTTCATACACACAGTCTATTACTATTATTCTTCCTTCTTTGTCTCCATAAACCAAATTTACCCCTGTTACCCGACCCGTTTTGACTAAAACCGCCACTCCTCTCGCCCTCGACGTGCCATTGGAGCAGAAAATATGGCCCACAAAGTCTTTTTTTATGTCTTCCACCAGGGAATCATCCCACCTGGTCTCCTGCAGGCACAAAACGTCATTCTGCAAGGAAAGAATCGCATGTCTTTTTTCTTTGTTCCTTAGTCCATTCACGTTTATCGAAAATAAATTAAAGGCCATTATCATAAAAATAAAAACAAAAAAAACGGATTTACAGGGGTTATTGTCAGTCATTATTTGTCCTTACATTTCAATTTTTTCACCAACTTTTTTCGTTGTCCAAGACTTAGTCTTTTTTGCGCACTCGCCAGTTCACTCACATCCATTTCGCTGTCCGTTTCATTGGGACTGGTGCTTTTACCCGTATTATTTAGCGTGATTTTTCTCCCTCCCGCCTGTCCAACACCACTCTCAGGCATCTCCCTCCCCTCTGTGCTCATGCTTACCCCCGGGTCTTCTGCCACGTCCCTTCCGTCTCCTTTTTTCCCTCTCTCGCTCGTTTTTCGCTGCTTCTGCTGTCCTCCCTCTCCAGCCAGCTCCGGCGTCTCCAGCTCGCACTCTGACGCCCGTTCTCCTCCGCTCTCTCCGCTCTGCTCCATTTCTCCGTCACTGTTCTCGTCTTCTCTGATCTCCTTCCTGCTTGCTCCAATCACCTCCTTCTCCTCCGCCTCCTCCTCGTACACCTCCTCCGCCTCGTCTTCATCCTCGTACACCTCCTCCACCTCGTTCTTGCTTTCCTCTCCGTTCTCACACTCACATTCATTTTCTCTTTTTTTACAGTTTGTGCATTTTGTGCTGTTCGCGCTGCACTCTCGCGCAAAGTGTCCCTGCACCCCACAGTTGTGGCACATAAATTCTGGACACTCTCTCAGGATGTGTCCCGGCTGGATGCACATCCTGCACACTTTTTGTTGTCTATCATGTATTACTCTAAAGTATTCGTTCCCCATCACAGTGTTAAACTTTGTGGAGTAAGGGAGTGACTGTACCTGGTCATTAAATCTGACCCGGACAAACCTCATCCCGTCAGCTATCATTGTTCCAGGCCACATTCTGCGTTTTATTGGTGATGTCGGTTTCACTCCCCATCCCGTCAGCTTCCAAACTATTTCTTCATCTGTGATATACGCTGGCAGGTTTAAAAAAGACACCACCAGCTCATCATTATTTAGTTCTCTCGCCACGACTCTGGTCTCTCCGATTTTAAATCCATCCAGCAGCCTTTCCTTTCCTTTAATGTTGCTCACCGTCACCTCCAGTTTTTCAGGTCCCAGGGTTCTGCACGCCAGCAGGCCCCCACAGATCATTTTTATGTTGCTCATGACGTGATTTAGAGGAACTTTGTCTCCCACCATTTCAATGTTTAGTGTTAGTTTTCTCTCAAAAGACACTTTTGCTTCCTCTTTTTCTGCTCTCTCGCCACCTCTCCCATTCTCTGCATGCGGAGCAATCAGCCCGCCGCTCCTCTCTCTTCCTCTCTCTCCGTCATCCATTCCGTTCCCTGTTTCATTTGCCGTTTTCATCCGTCCTTTTTGTCCGTCGTTCTTCTCGTTGTCGTTTAATCCATTCCTTTGTTTCAGTGCCATGTTTGTTTGTTCACGTTGTTGTCCGTTCTCTTTTCCTTTTTCCATCTCTCCAGTCCATGGTCCTGTCATCTTTGTGATCCGTCCGTGTGAGTTTGCTCGCGACATACGAGCAAACATTCACAAAAAACAAAAATTCTTCACAAAATTGTGGAAAAAAAACAGGAAAAAAAGGTGAAAAGAAAAACGATCCCCCTAACAGTCAGTGACTGCTGGGGGACATTCACTCACAATCTGAGGTATTTAAATAAATCCAAAGCGCATCCAAAAAACAAACAAATTAGTCCAGCTGTCCTGCTCAGTACTGACACGTCAGCTCTCCTTCAGCACCACACAAACTCTGACAGCAAAAGGGGCGTGTTCAGGGTGGTATGGCCGTAAGCCATTATTGTGTGCAGAGAGGGGCCTTTTAAAGATGTCATGCCCTTGATTCTGGCTGAATTTTTGGACATGTGAATATGTCTCTACATGATAAAAAAAACATATGATCAAAAAAAATGAAAAAGCTTACAGCACCTGGTATTCCCAGGCGGTCTCCCATCCAAGTACTAACCAGGCCCGACCCTGCTTAGCTTCCGAGATCGGACGAGATCGGGCATGTTCAGGGTGGTATGGCCGTAAGCCATTATTGTGTGCAGAAAGGGGCCTTTTAAAGATGTCATGCCCTTGATTCTGGCTAAATTTTTGGACATGTGAATATGTCTCTATATGATAAAAAAAAAACATATGATCAAAAAAATGAAAAAGCTTACAGCGTCTGCTATTCCCAGGCGGTCTCCCATCCAAGTACTAACCAGGCACGACCCTACTTAGTTTCCGAGATCGGACGAGATCGGGCGTGTTAAGGGTGGTATGGCCGTAAGCTGTTATTGTGTGCAGAAAGGGGCCTTTTAAAGATGTCATGCCCTTGATTCTGGCTGAATTTTTGGACATGTGAATATGTCTCTATATGATAAAAAAAAAAAAAATATGATCAAAAAAATGAAAAAGCTTACAGCACCTGGTATTCCCAGGCGGTCTCCCATCCAAGTACTAACCAGGCCCTACCCTGCTTGGCTTCCGAGATCGGACGAGATCAGGCGTGTTCAGGGTGGTATGGCCATAAGCCATTACTGTGTGCAGACAGGGGCCTTTTAAAGATGTCATGCCCTTGATTCTGGCTGAATTTTTGGACATGTGAATATGTCTCTATATGATAAAAAAAAAACATATGATCAAAAAAATGAAAAAGCTTACAGCACCTGGTATTCCCAGGCGGTCTCCCATCCAAGTACTAACCAGGCCCTACCCTGCTTAGCTTCCGAGATCGGACGAGATCAGGCGTGTTCAGGGTGGTATGGCCATAAGCCATTATTGTGTGCAGACAGGGGCCTTTTAAAGATGTCATGCCCTTGATTCTGGCTGAATTTTTGGACATGTGAATATGTCTCTATATGATAAAAAAAAACATATGATCAAAAAAATGAAAACGCTTACAGCACCTGGTATTCCCAGGTGGTCTCCCATCCAAGTACTAACCAGGCCCGACCCTGCTTAGCTTCCGAGATCGGACGAGATCGGGCGTGTTCAGGGTGGTATGGCCGTAAGCCATTATTGTGTGCAGACAGGGGCCTTTTAAAGATGTCATGCCCTTGATTCTGGCTGAATTTGTGGACATGTGAATATGTCTCTCTATGATAAAAAAAACATATGATCAAAAAAATAAAAAAAGCTTACAGCATCTGGTATTCCCAGGCGGTCTCCCATTCAAGTACTAACCAGGCCCGACCCTGCTTAGCTTCCGAGATGGGACGAGATCGGGCGTGTTAAGGGTGGTATGGCCGTAAGCCATTATTGAGTGCAGACAGGGGCCTTTTAAAGATGTTATGCCCTTGATTCTGGCTGAATTTTTGGACATGTGAATATGTCTCTCTATGATAAAAAAAAACATATGATCAAAAAAATGAAAAAGCTTACAGCACCTGGTATTCCTAGGCGGTCTCCCATCCAAGTATTAACCAGGCCCGACCCTGCTTTGCTTCTGAGATCGGACGAGTTCAGGGTGGTTTGGACGTAAGCCATTATTGTGTGCAGAAAGGGGCCTTTTAAAGATGTCATGCCCTTGATTCTGGCTGAATTTTTGGACATGTGAATATGTCTCTATATGATAAAAAAAAAACATTTGATCAAAAAAATGAAACAGCTTACAGCATTTGATATTCCACAGGCGGTCTCCCATCCAAGTACTAACGAGGCCCGACCCTGCATAGCTTCCGAGATCGGACGAGATCAGACGTGTTCAGGGTGGTATGGCCGTAAGCCATTATTGTGTGCAGAAAGGGGCCTTTTAAAGATGTCATGCCCTTGATTCTGGCTGAATTTTTGGACATGTGAATATGTCTCTCTATGATAAAAAAAAAACAAATGATCAAAAAAATTAAACAGCTTACAGCATCTGGTATTCCACAGGCGGTCTCCCATCCAAGTACTAACCAGGCACGACCCTGCTTAGTTTCCGAGATCGGACGAGTTCAGGGTGGTATGACCGTAAGCCATTATTGTGTGCAGAAAGGGGCCTTTAAAAGATGTCATGCCCTTGATTCTGGCTGAATTTTTGGACATGTGAATATGTCTCTATATGATAAAAAAAAAAAACACATGATCAAAAAAATGAAACAGCTTACAGCACCTGGTATTCCCAGGCGGTCTCCCATCCAAGTACTAACCAGGCACGACCCTGCTTAGTTTCCGAGATCGGACGAGATCGGACGAGTTCAGGGTGGTATGACCGTAAGCCATTATTGTGTGCAGAAAGGGGCCTTTTAAAGTTGTCATGCCCTTGATTCTGGCTGATTTTTTGGACATGTGAATATGTCTCTATATGATAAAAAAAAACATATGATCAAAAAAATGAAAAAGCTTACAGCACCTGGTATTCCCAGGCGGTCTCCCATCCAAGTACTAACCAGGCCCGACCCTGCTTAGCTTCCGAGATCGGACGAGTTCAGGGTGGTATGGCCGTAAGCCATTATTGTATGCAGAAAGGGGCCTTTTAAAGATGTCATGCCCTTGATTCTGGCTGAATTTTTGGACATGTGAATATGTCTCTATATGATAAAAAAAAAACATATGATCAAAAAAATGAAAAAACTTACAGCACCTGGTATTCCCAGGCTGTCTCCCATCCAAGTACTAACCAGGCCCTACGCTGCTTAGCTTCCGAGATCGGACGACATCAGGCGTGTTCAGGGTGGTATGGCCGTAAGCCATTATTGTATGCAGAAAGGGGCCTTTTAAAGATGTCATGCCCTTGATTCTGGCTGAATTTTAGGACATGTGAATATGTCTCTATATGATAAAAAAAAAACATATGATCAAAAAAATGAAAAAACTTACAGCACCTGGTATTCCCAGGCTGTCTCACATCCAAGTACTAACAAGGCCCTACCCTGCTTTGCTTCCGAGATCGGACGAGATCAGGCGTGTTCAGGGTGGTATGGCCGTAAGCCATTATTGTGTGCAGAGAGGGGCCTTTTAAAGATGTCATGCCCTTGATTCTGGCTGAATTTTTGGACATGTGAATATGTCTCTATATGATAAAAAAAACATATGATCAAAAAAAATGGAAGAGCTTACAGCACCTGGTATTCCCAGGCGGTCTCCCATCCAAGTACTAACCAGGCCCGACCCTGCTTAGCTTCCGAGATCGGACGAGATCGGGCTTGTTCAGGGTGGTATGGCCGTAAGCCATTATTGTGTGCAGAAAGGGGCCTTTTAAAGATGTCATGCCCTTGATTCTGGCTGAATTTTTGGACATGTGAATATGTCTCTATATGATAAAAAAAAACATATCATCAAAAAAATGAAAAAGCTTACAGCACCTGGTATTCCCAGGCGGTCTCCCATCCAAGGACTAACCAGGCACGACCCTACTTAGTTTCCGAGATCGGACGAGATCGGGCGTGTTAAGGGTGGTATGGCCGTAAGCTGTTATTGTGTGCAGAAAGGGGCCTTTTAAAGATGTCATGCCCTTGATTCTGGCTGAATTTTTGGACATGTGAATATGTCTCTGTATGATAAAAAAAACATATGATAAAAAAAAATGAAAAAGCTTACAGCACCTGGTATTCCCAGGCGGTCTCCCATCCAAGTATTAACCAGGACCGACCCTGCTTAGCTTCCGAGATCTGACGAGATCGGGCGTGTTCAGGGTGGTATGGCCGTAAGCCATTATTGTGTGCAGAAAGGGGCCTTTTAAAGATGTAATGCCCTTGATTCTGGCTGAATTTTTGGACATGTGAATATGTCTCTATATGATAAAAAAAAACATATGATCAAACAAAATGAAAAAGCTAACAGCACCTGGTATTCCCAGGCGGTCTCCCATCCAAGTACTAACCAGGCCCGACCCTGCTTAGCTTCTGAGATTGGACGAGATCGGGCGTGTTCAGGGTGGTATGGCCGTAAGCCATTATTGTGTGCAGAAAGGGGCCTTTTAAAGATGTCATGCCCTTGATTCTGGCTGAATTTTTGGACATGTGAATATGTCTCTATATGATAAAAAAAAACATATGATAAAAAAAAATGAAAAAGCTTACAGCACCTGGTATTCCCAGGCGGTCTCCCATCCAAGTATTAACCAGGACCGACCCTGCTTAGCTTCCGAGATCTGACGAGATCGGGCGTGTTCAGGGTGGTATGGCCGTAAGCCATTATTGTGTGCAGAAAGGGGCCTTTTAAAGATGTCATGCCCTTGATTCTGGCTGAATTTTTGGACATGTGAATATGTCTCTATATGATAAAAAAAAACATATGATCAAACAAAATGAAAAAGCTTACAGCACCTGGTATTCCCAGGCGGTCTCCCATCCAAGTACTAACCAGGCACGACCCTACTTAGTTTCCGAGATCGGACGAGATCGGGCGTGTTAAGGGTGGTATGGCCGTAAGCTGTTATTGTGTGCAGAAAGGGGCCTTTTAAAGATGTCATGCCCTTGATTCTGGCTGAATTTTTGGACATGTGAATATGTCTCTATATGATAAAAAAAAAACATATGATCAAAAAAATGAAAAAGCTTACAGCACCTGGTAT
>NW_026870359.1:55000-72500 GCF_963584025.1 Labrus mixtus
AGGCCCGACCCTGCATAGCTTCCGAGATCGGACGAGATCGGGCGTGTTCAGGGTGGTATGGCCGTAAGCCATTATTGTGTGCAGAAAGGGGCCTTTTAAAGATATCATGCCCTTGATTCTGGCTGAATTTTTGGACATGTGAATATGTCTCTCTATGATAAAAAAAAAACACATGATCAAAAAAATGAAACAGCTTACAGCATCTGGTATTCCACAGGCGGTCTCCCATCCAATTACTAACCAGGCACGACCCTGCTTAGTTTCCGAGATCGGACGAGAACGGACGAGTTCAGGGTGGTTTGACTGTAAGCCATTATTGTGTGCAGAAAGGGGCCTTTTAAATATGTCATGCCCTTGATTCTGGTTGAATTTTTGGACATGTGAATATGTCTCTATATGATAAAAAAAAATCATATGATCAAAAAAAATTAAAAAGCTTACAGCACCTGGTATTCCCAGGCGGTCTCCCATTCAAGTACTAACCAGGCCTGACCCTGCTTAGCTTCCGAGATCGGGCGTGTTCAGGGTGGTATGGCCGTAAGCCATTATTGTATGCAGAAAGGGGCCTTTTAAAGATGTCATGCCCTTGATTCTGGCTGAATTTGTGGACATGTGAATATGTCTCTCTATGATAAAAAAAACATATGATCAAAAAAATAAAAAAAGCTTACAGCATCTGGTATTCCCAGGCGGTCTCCCATTCAAGTACTAACCAGGCCCGACCGAGCCGAGCAGCACCTGAGCAGAGCAGCGAGCAGCACCTGAGCAGAGCAGCGAGCAGCACCTGAGCAGAGCAGCGAGCAGCACCTGAGCAGAGCAGCGAGCAGCACCTGAGCAGAGCAGCGAGCAGCACCTGAGCAGAGCAGCGTACTACGGTGAGCGTATTGCATAATTGCTTGTTCTGTTCTCCTCTGCACTGTGTTACTGTGTACCTACTCTTAGCTTAGCCTAGCAGTTAGCTTTACAATGGCTTCTTTTTCTGTCTCTCCCTCTCCTGCTCTCTCCTGCTCTACGTGTCAGATGTTAAGTTATTCCTCGTCCTCCTTTAGTGATAATGATACTTGTAAGAAATGTAGTTAATTTTTAGCTTTGGAGGCGAGGGTGTCTGAGTTAGAGAGACGGCTCCGCACCATTGAGTCGGAGTCATCGTATGCAGCAGTAGTTAGCCAGCCACCTGTAGCAGGTGCGGGCCGACATAGCTTGGCTTCCCCCCCGGTAACTCCCGAGCAGCCGGGAGGCAGTGGCTGGGTTACTGTCCGAGGGAAGCATAGTCGAAAATCGAAGCACACGGTTCCCCACCAACCACTTCACGTTTCAAACAAATTTTCCCCACTCAGCGACACACCCGCTGAGAATAAAACTCTGATTATTGGAGACTCCATAGTCCGAAACGTGAAGCTAGCGAAGTCAGCGGGCATAGTTAGGTGTATACCCGGGGCCAGAGCGGGCGACATCGCATCTCATTTAAAGTTGCTGACAAAGACTAAAGGTAGATTTGATACAATCGTAATTCATGTCGGCACAAATGACTCCCGACTACGCCAGTCGGAAGTCACTAAGGTTAATGTGGAGTCGGTGTGTACTTTTGCTAAGACGATGTCGGACTCCGTGGTGTTCTCTGGACCCCTCCCAAATCAGACCAGTGATGACATGTATAGCCGCATGTCATCACTCAACCGCTGGCTGTCGAGGTGGTGTCCAGCACACGATGTGGGCTTCATAGATAACTGGCAGTCTTTTTGGGGAAAACCTGGTCTGCTAGCTAGAGACGGCATCCATCCCACTTTGGACGGTGCAGCTCTATTATCTAGAAACATAGCAGAGGTTATTAGTCCAAAACCCTGACAACAACTCAGAGTTCAGACCAGGAGGCAGAGCTGCAGTCTTACACACTTCTCTGCGCCTCCCTTAGATCTGTCTCCCAGTCACTATAGCTGTAATTCTGAATCGAACTGTAGTTATACTATAGGTACTGTGTCTGTCCCCCGGCCCAAACGCGTTTTTATAAGTCATCCAAACGGCGTGAATCATCAGAATCTGATTAGAATCAAAACTACGAATACGATTTTGCTACAAGATCGGAGGATTCACTGCGGACTTTTGAACATTAGGTCCTTAGCATCCAAGTCTCTTTTAGTGAATGATCTGATATCAGATCAGCACATTGATTTACTTTTTTTGACTGAAACCTGGCTGTGTCGAGATGAATATGTTAGTTTGAATGAATCCACTCCTCCCAGTCATTTTAATACTCATATACCTCAAGACACCGGACGAGGTGGTGGAGTAGCAGCTATTTTTAATTCCAGTCTTTTAGTTAACCCTCGACCAAAGCTGAATTTTTCTTCTTTTGAAAGCCTTGTTCTTAGTCTTCCACATCCAGTCTCAAGAACCTTTCAGCCAGTTCTAGTTGCTGTAGTTTACCGCCCTCCTGGCCCATATTCTGAGTTTTTATCTGAGTTTGCAGAATTTTTATCAGACTTAGTCCTTAGCAGTGATAGAATAATTGTTGTAGGTGACTTCAATATCCATGTGGATGTTGAAAATGATAGCCTGAGCACAGCTTTCATGTCACTATTAGACTCTATTGGTTTCACCCAGGGTGTAAACGAACCTACTCATCATTTTAACCACACCCTGGATCTTGTTTTAGCTTATGGAATTGAAATCCATAACCTTACAGTTTTCCTAGAAAATCCTCTGCTATCAGACCATTTTTTTATTACATTTGATTTTGTCCTACTAGAATTACCTCTGCCTGGAAGAGGTGTGCTTTCTAGAAGTTTGTCGGATAGTGCTGTGGCTAGATTTAAGGAAGCTATTTCAGCTGTTTTTGATTCAGTACCGTGTTTCAACCCAGTTGGAAACTCTTACGATAGCTTTAGTCCCTCTCAGCTAGATCAGTTTGTTGATAGTGCAGTGGATTCGCTGAGAGTTACTCTGGATTCGATTGCTCCCCTGAAACAGAAGGTTGTCAAGCGGCGGAGAGTGGCTCCATGGTTCAACTCAGAAACCCGTACTCTGAAACAATCATCACGGAATTTTGAAAGAATATGGCGTTCGACCAAAACGGTAGAATCTCGTTTTTTCTGGCAGGATAGTCATAGAAGATATATGAAGGCTCTACGTCACGCCCGAGCTGCCTACTACTCCTCTCTAATCGAGGAAAACAAAGGCAATCCTAGATACCTTTTCAGCACTGTAGCCAGGCTGACAGAGAGTCATGGCTCCATTGAGCCTTGTATTCCTCTAGCCCTCAGCAGTAATGATTTCCTTAGCTTTTTCAACAACAAAGTTCTAGACATCAGAGACAAAATTGGTAACCTCCTGCCCTTACCTGGTGCAGATACGTCTGTTGCGGCAGAGACAGTTCCAGGACCAGATATTAGTCTCGACTGTTTTTCTCCAATCGACCTTTCAGAGCTACATTCCATTTTTTCTGCATCGAAACCGTCAACCTGTATTTTGGACCCAATCCCAACCAAGCTGTTTAAGGAAGTCTTTCCCTTAGTTAGCAACTCCATATTAGATATGATCAATATGTCTTTACTGGCAGGCTATGTACCACAGACATTTAAAGTAGCGGTAATCAAACCTCTACTTAAAAAGCCTACTCTGGACTCAGGAAGTCTGGCTAACTACAGACCTATATCCAACCTTCCTTTTATCTCGAAGATCCTGGAGAAGGTGGTAGCTAAACAGCTGTGTGACTTTCTCCATGACAACAGTTTATTTGAAGAGTTCCAGTCAGGATTTAGAGTCCACCATAGCACTGAGACTGCACTAGTTAGAGTTACAAACGATCTACTTCTAGCCTCAGACAGGGGACTTCTGTCTGTGCTCGTCTTGTTAGATCTTAGTGCTGCTTTTGACACCATTGACCATCGGATCCTGTTGTACAGACTGGAGCATTTGCTTGGAATTACAGGGACTGCTTTAAGTTGGTTTGAATCCTACTTATCAGACCGATCTCAGTTTGTACATGTTAATGATGAGTCCTCTATGCACACTAAAGTTTGCCATGGAGTCCCACAAGGTTCAGTGCTTGGACCAATTCTTTTTACATTATATATGCTTCCTCTGGGAAATATTATGAGGAAACACTCCATACAGTTTCATTGTTATGCAGATGATACTCAGCTTCATGTATCAATGAAGCCCGATGGTACCAGTCAGTTATGTCAGCTAGAAACATGCCTTAAGGACGTTAGGACCTGGATGACCAGAAATTTTTTGCTACTTAACTCAGACAAGACTGAAGTTATTGTGCTAGGCCCTAAGAACCTCAGAGAGACTTTTTCTAGTGATGTGACTGTCCTTAATGACATCAGCCTGGCATCTAGCACCACTGTTAGGAATCTAGGAGTTATTTTTGATCAAGATATGTCTTTTAGCTCTCACATCAGTCAAGTTTCAAGAACAGCCTACTTTCACCTTCGTAATATATCCAAGATCAGGAATATCCTGTCGCAAAGTGATGCAGAAAAACTAGTTCATGCATTTGTTACCTCCAGACTGGATTATTGTAACTCTCTTTTGTCAGGGTGCTCTGGCAAATCTCTAAAGACTCTTCAACGGGTCCAGAATGCTGCAGCTCGTGTACTGACCAGAACCAGGAAATGGGACCACATTACTCCTGTCCTGGCTTCTCTGCACTGGCTCCCTATACAGTCTAGAATAGAATTCAAGATCCTTCTTCTCACCTACAAAGCTCTAAATGGCCAGGCACCATCTTATCTTAAGGAGCTACTAGTGCCGTACTGTCCCTTGAGAGCGTTGCGGTCCAGGAGTGCAGGCCTGCTGGTGGTACCTACAGTCTCCAAGTGTACTATGGGGGGTAAAGCCTTCAGTTATCGGGCTCCTCTCCTCTGGAACCGCCTTCCAGCCGGGGTCCGGGAGGCAGACACAGTCTGTATTTTTAAGATTAGACTTAAAACTTTCCTTTTTGATAAATCTTATAGTTAGGGCTGGTGCTGGTGTAGACCAGCTCTTAGTTATGCTGCTATAGGCTTAGACTACCGGGGGAACTGGCACCTTGAGCTCCTCTCTCTCTCTCTCTCTCTCTCTCTCTCTCTCTCTGCATATACAGTACATCATATTACTGCATGTATCTATCTATAAATCTCAGTCACTAACCACCTACTTTCCTGGGAGCTCTTGAGCTCCCCTAGGCTCCTCAAGATCATCGGTTGACGGCTTGCCAGAACAACCCCCACCCCACCACTACCCCCTCCCCACCGGATCGTGGGTTGGCGGCCTGCCAGAACAACCCCCCACACCCCCTCCCCTGCCCACCGGATTGCTGATGGACGGTCTACCTCCCCCCCCCCCCCTTGCTCTCTATCCCTCTTCCTGCATCTTATCCCATCTCTCCCCCTATCCCTTTCCAAGCCCGGCGCAGTCTAGGCCTGTGAAGACTGTTTCGTCATGAGCCGGGGATCCGGCCGAAGATTTCTGTCTTTTAATAAGGCAGTTTTTTCTTACCACTGTAACTTTTGCTGCTTTGCTAAAGTGCTCATGATGGATAGGCCGGATCTTTGTAACATAGCAATAAGTAAGGTCCTTTACCTGCTTTTTGTAACATAACAATGAGTAAGGTCTTTTACCTGCTCTTTTGTAATGTTAACAGACAATGAGTAAGGTATTTTACCTGCTTCTTGTAAAGTGTCTCGAGATAACACTTGTTATGAGTTGACGCTATACAAATAAAAGTTGATTGATTGATTGATAAAAGTTGACCCTGCTTAGCTTCCGAGATGGGACGAGATCGGGCGTGTTAAGGGTGGTATGGCCGTATGCCATTATTGTGTGCAGACAGGGGCCTTTTAAAGATGTTATGCCCTTGATTCTGGCTGAATTTTTGGACATGTGAATATGTCTCTATATGATAAAAAAAAAACATATGATCAAAAAAATGAAAAAGCTTACAGCACCTGGTATTCCCAGGCGGTCTCCCATCCAAGTACTAACCAGGCCCTACCCTGCTTAGCTTCCGAGATCAGACGACATCAGGCGTGTTCAGGGTGGTATGGCCGTAAGCTGTTATTGTGTGCAGACAGGGGCCTTTTAAAGATCTCATGCCCTTGATTCTGGCTGAATTTTTGGACATGTGAATATGTCTCTATATGATAAAAAAAGAACATATGATCAAAAAAAATGAAAAAGCTTACAGCACTTGGTATTCCCAGGCGGTCTCCCATCCAAGTACTAACCAGGCCAGACGCTGCTTAGCTTCCGAGATCGGACAAGTTCAGGGTGGTTTGTCCTTAAGCCATTATTGTGTGCAGAAAGGGGCCTTTTAAAGATGTCATGCCCTTGATTCTGGCTGAATTTTTGGACATGTGAATATGTCTCTATATGATAAAAAAAAACATATGATCAAACAAAATGAAAAAGCTTACAGCACCTGGTATTCCCAGGCGGTCTCCCATCCAAGTACTAACCAGGCCCGACCATGCTTAGCTTCCGAGATCGGACGAGTTCAGGGTGGTATGGCCGTAAGCCATAATTGTGTGCAGAAATGGGCCTTAAAGATGTCATTCCCTTGATTCTGGCTGAATTTTTGGACATGTGAATATGTCTCTATATGATAAAAAAAAAACATATGATCAAAAAAATGAAAAAGCTTACAGCACCTGGTATTCCCAGGCGGTCTCCCATCCAAGTACTAACCAGGCCTGACCTTGCTTAGCTTCCGAGATCGGAAGAGATCGGGCGTGTTCAGGGTGGTATGGCCGTAAGCCATTATTGTGTGCAGAAAGGGGCCTTTTAAAGATGTCATGCCCTTGATTCTGGCTGAATTTTTGGACATGTGAATATGTCTCTCTATGATAAAAAAAAAACATATGATCAAAAAAATGAAAAAGCTTATAGCACCTGGTATTCCCAGGCGGTCTCCCATCCAAGTACTAACCAGGCCCTACCCTGCTTAGCTTCCGAGATCGGACGACATCAGGCGTGTTCAGGGTGGTATGGCCATAAGTCATTATTGTGTGCAGACAGGGGCCTTTTAAAGATGTCATGCCCTTGATTCTGGCTGAATTTTTGGACATGTGAATATGTCTCTATATGATAAAAAAAAAAACATATGATCAAAAAAATGAAAAAGCTTACAGCACCTGGTATTCCCAGGCGGTCTCCCATCCAAGTACTAACCAGGCCCGACCCTGCTTAGCTTCTGAGATCAGACGAGATCGGGCGTGTTCAGGGTGGTATGGCCGTAAGCCATTATTGTGTGCAGAAAGGGGCCTTTTAAAGATGTCATGCCCTTGATTCTGGCTGAATTTTTGGACATGTGAATATGTCTCTATATGATAAAAAAAAATATATGATCAAAAAAATGAAAAAGATTACAGCACCTGGTATTCCTAGGCGGTCTCCCATCCAAGTACTAACCAGGCCCGACCCTGCATAGCTTCCGAGATCGGACGAGATCAGGCGTGTTCAGGGTGGTATGGCCGTAAGCCATTATTGTGTGCAGAAAGGGGCCTTTTAAAGATGTCATGCCCTTGATTCTGGCTAAATTTTTGGACATGTGAATATGTCTCTATATGATAAAAAAAAAACATATGATCAAAAAAATGAAAAAGCTTACAGCGTCTGGTATTCCCAGGCGGTCTCCCATCCAAGTACTAACCAGGCCCTACCCTGCTTAGCTTCCGAGATCAGACGACATCAGGCGTGTTCAGGGTGGTATGGCCGTAAGCTGTTATTGTGTGCAGACAGGGGCCTTTTAAAGATCTCATGCCCTTGATTCTGGCTGAATTTTTGGACATGTGAATATGTCTCTATATGATAAAAAAAGAACATATGATCAAAAAAAATGAAAAAGCTTACAGCACTTGGTATTCCCAGGCGGTCTCCCATCCAAGTACTAACCAGGCCAGACGCTGCTTAGCTTCCGAGATCAGACGAGATCGGGCGTGTTCAGGGTGGTATGGCCGTAAGCCATTATTGTGTGCAGAAAGGGGCCTTTTAAAGATGTCATGCCCTTGATTCTGGCTGAATTTTTGGACATGTGAATATGTCTCTATATGATAAAAAAAAACATATGATCAAACAAAATGAAAAAGCTTACAGCACCTGGTATTCCCAGGCGGTCTCCCATCCAAGTACTAACCAGGACCGACCCTGCTTAGCTTCTGAGATCAGACGAGATCGGGCGTGTTCAAGGTGGTATGGCCGTAAGCCATTATTGTGTGCAGAAAGGGGCCTTTTAAAGATGTCATGCCCTTGATTCTGGCTGAATTTTTGGACATGTGAATATGTCTCTATATGATAAAAAAAAATATATGATCAAAAAAATGAAAAAGCTTACAGCACCTGGTATTCCTAGGCGGTCTCCCATCCAAGTACTAACCAGGCTCGACCCTGCATAGCTTCCGAGATCGGACGAGATCGGGCGTGTTCAGGGTGGTATGGCCGTAAGCCATTATTGTGTGCAGAAAGGGGCCTTTTAAAGATGTCATGCCCTTGATTCTGGCAAAATTTTTGGACATGTGAATATGTCTCTATATGATAAAAAAAAAACATATGATCAAAAAAATGAAAAAGCTTACAGCGTCTGGTATTCCGAGGCGGTCTCCCATCCAAGTACTAACCAGGCACGACCCTACTTAGTTTCCGAGATCGGACGAGATCGGGCGTGTTAAGGGTGGTATGGCCGTAAGCTGTTATTGTGTGCAGAAAGGGGCCTTTTAAAGATGTCATGCCCTTGATTCTGGCTGAATTTTTGGACATGTGAATATGTCTCTATATGATAAAAAAAAAACATATGATCAAAAAAATGAAAAAGCTTACAGCACCTGGTATTCCCAGGCGGTCTCCCATCCAAGTACTAAACAGGCCCTACCCTGCTTAGCTTCCGAGTTCGGACGAGATCAGGAGTGTTCAGGGTGGTATGGCCATAAGCCATTATTGTGTGCAGACAGGGGCCTTTTAAAGATGTCATGCCCTTGATTCTGGCTGAATTTTTGGACATGTGAATATGTCTCTATATGAAAAAAAAAAAACATATGATCAAAAAAATGAAAACGCTTACAGCACCTGGTATTCCCAGGCGGTCTCCCATCCAAGTACTATCCAGGCCCGACCCTGCTTAGCTTCCGAGATCAGACGAGATCGGGCGTGTTCAGGGTGGTATGGCCGTAAGCCATTATTGTGTGCAGACAGGGGCCTTTTAAAGATGTCATGCCCTTGATTCTGGCTGAATTTGTGGACATGTGAATATGTCTCTATATGATAAAAAAAGAACATATGATCAAAAAAAATGAAAAAGCTTACAGCACCTGGTATTCCCAGGCGGTCTCCCATCCAAGTACTAACCAGGCCTGACCTTGCTTAGCTTCCGAGATCGGGCGTGTTCAGGGTGGTATGGCCGTAAGCCATTATTGTGTGCAGACAGGGGCCTTTTAAAGATGTCATGCCCTTGATTCTGGCTGAATTTTTGGACATGTGAATATGTCTCTATATGATAAAAAAAACATATGATCAAAAAAAATGAAAAAGCTTTTACAGCATCTGGTATTCCCAGGCGGTCTCCCATCCAAGTACTAACCAGGCATGACCCTACTTAGTTTCCGAGATCGGACGAGATCGGGCGTGTTAAGGGTGGTATGGCCGTAAGCCGTTATTGTGTGCAGAAAGGGGCCTTTTAAAGATGTCATGCCCTTGATTCTGGCTGAATTTGTGGACATGTGAATATGTCTCTATATGATAAAAAAAAAACATATGATCAAAAAAATGAAAAAGCTTACAGCACCTGGTATTCCCAGGCGGTCTCCCATCCAAGTACTAACCAGGCCTGACCCTGCTTAGCTTCCGAGATCGGGCGTGTTCAGGGTGGTATGGCCATAAGTCACTATTGTGTGCAGAAAGGGGCCTTTTAAAGATGTCATGCCCTTGATTCTGGCTGAATTTTTGGACATGTGAATATGTCTCTATATGAAAAAAAAAAAACATATGATAAAAAAAAATGAAAAAGCTTACAGCACCTGGTATTCCCAGGCGGTCTCCCATCCAAGTACTAACCAGGCCTGACCTTGCTTAGCTTCCGAGATCGGGCGTGTTCAGGGTGGTATGGCCGTAAGCCATTATTGTGTGCAGAAAGGGGCCTTTTAAAGATGTCATGCCCTTGATTCTGGCTAAATTTTTGGACATGTGAATATGTCTCTATATGATAAAAAAAAAACATATGATCAAAAAAATGAAAAAGCTTACAGTGTCTGGTATTCCCAGGCGGTCTCCCATCCAAGTACTAACCAGGCACGACCCTACTTAGTTTCCGAGATCGGACGAGATCGGGCGTGTTAAGGGTGGTATGGCCGTAAGCTGTTATTGTGTGCAGAAAGGGGCCTTTTAAAGATGTCATGCCCTTGATTCTGGCTGAATTTTTGGACATGTGAATATGTCTCTATATGATAAAAAAAAAACATATGATCAAAAAAATGAAAAAGCTTACAGCACCTGGTATTCCCAGGCGGTCTCCCATCCAAGTACTAAACAGGCCCTACCCTGCTTAGCTTCCGAGATCGGACGAGATCAGGAGTGTTCAGGGTGGTATGGCCATAAGCCATTATTGTGTGCAGACAGGGGCCTTTTAAAGATGTCATGCCCTTGATTCTGGCTGAATTTTTGGACATGTGAATATGTCTCTATATGATAAAAAAAAACATATGATCAAAAAAATGAAAACGCTTACAGCACCTGGTATTCCCAGGTGGTCTCCCATCCAAGTACTATCCAGGCCCGACCCTGCTTAGCTTCCGAGATCGGACGAGATCGGGCGTGTTCAGGGTGGTATGGCCGTAAGCCATTATTGTGTGCAGACAGGGGCCTTTTAAAGATGTCATGCCCTTGATTCTGGCTGAATTTGTGGACATGTGAATATGTCTCTATATGATAAAAAAAGAACATATGATCAAAAAAAATGAAAAAGCTTACAGCACCTGGTATTCCTAGGCGGTCTCCCATCCAAGTACTAACCAGGCCTGACCTTGCTTATCTTCCGAGATCGGGCGTGTTCAGGGTGGTATGGCCGTAAGCCATTATTGTGTGCAGACAGGGGCCTTTTAAAGATGTCATGCCCTTGATTCTGGCTGAATTTTTGGACATGTGAATATGTCTCTATATGATAAAAAAAACATATGATCAAAAAAAATGAAAAAGCTTTTACAGCATCTGGTATTCCCAGGCGGTCTCCCATCCAAGTACTAACCAGGCACGACCCTACTTAGTTTCCGAGATCGGACGAGATCGGGCGTGTTAAGGGTGGTATGGCCATAAGCCATTATTGTGTGCAGAAAGGGGCCTTTTAAAGATGTCATGCCCTTGATTCTGGCTGAATTTTTGGACATGTGAATATGTCTCTATATGAAAAAAAAAAAACATATGATCAAAAAAATGAAAAAGCTTATAGCACCTGGTATTCCCAGGCGGTCTCCCATCCAAGTACTAACCAGGCCCGACCCTGCTTAGCTTTCGAGATCGGACGAGATCGGGCGTGTTCAGGGTGGTATGGCCATAAGTCATTATTGTGTGAAGAAAGGGGCCTTTTAAAGATGTCATGCCCTTGATTCTGGCTGAATTTTTGGACATGTGAATATGTCTCTATATGAAAAAAAAAAAACATATGATAAAAAAAAATGAAAAAGCTTACAGCACCTGGTATTCCCAGGCGGTCTCCCATCCAAGTACTAACCAGGCCTGACCTTGCTTAGCTTCCGAGATCGGGCGTGTTCAGGGTGGTATGGCCGTAAGCCATTATTGTGTGCAGAAAGGGGCCTTTTAAAGATGTCATGCCCTTGATTCTGGCTAAATTTTTGGACATGTGAATATGTCTCTATATGATAAAAAAAAAACATATGATCAAAAAAATGAAAAAGCTTACAGTGTCTGGTATTCCCAGGCGGTCTCCCATCCAAGTACTAACCAGGCACGACCCTACTTTGTTTCCGAGATCGGACGAGATCGGGCGTGTTAAGGGTGGTATGGCCGTAAGCTGTTATTGTGTGCAGAAAGGGGCCTTTTAAAGATGTCATGCCCTTGATTCTGGCTGAATTTTTGGACATGTGAATATGTCTCTATATGATAAAAAAAAAACATATGATCAAAAAAATGAAAAAGCTTACAGCACCTGGTATTCCCAGGCGGTCTCCCATCCAAGTACTAAACAGGCCCTACCCTGCTTAGCTTCCGAGATCGGACGAGATCAGGAGTGTTCAGGGTGGTATGGCCATAAGCCATTATTGTGTGCAGACAGGGGCCTTTTAAAGATGTCATGCCCTTGATTCTGGCTGAATTTTTGGACATGTGAATATGTCTCTATATGATAAAAGAAAACATATGATCAAAAAAATGAAAACGCTTACAGCACCTGGTATTCCCAGGTGGTCTCCCATCCAAGTACTATCCAGGCCCGACCCTGCTTAGCTTCCGAGATCGGACGAGATCGGGCGTGTTCAGGGTGGTATGGCCGTAAGCCATTATTGTGTGCAGACAGGGGCCTTTTAAAGATGTCATGCCCTTGATTCTGGCTGAATTTGTGGACATGTGAATATGTCTCTATATGATAAAAAAAGAACATATGATCAAAAAAAATGAAAAAGCTTACAGCACCTGGTATTCCTAGGCGGTCTCCCATCCAAGTACTAACCAGGCCTGACCTTGCTTATCTTCCGAGATCGGGCGTGTTCAGGGTGGTATGGCCGTAAGCCATTATTGTGTGCAGACAGGGGCCTTTTAAAGATGTCATGCCCTTGATTCTGGCTGAATTTTTGGACATGTGAATATGTCTCTATATGATAAAAAAAACATATGATCAAAAAAAATGAAAAAGCTTTTACAGCATCTGGTATTCCCAGGCGGTCTCCCATCCAAGTACTAACCAGGCACGACCCTACTTAGTTTCCGAGATCGGACGAGATCGGGCGTGTTAAGGGTGGTATGGCCGTAAGCCGTTTATGTGTGCAGAAAGGGGCCTTTTAAAGATGTCATGCCCTTGATTCTGGCTGAATTTGTGGACATGTGAATATGTCTCTATATGATAAAAAAAAAACATATGATCAAAAAAATGAAAAAGCTTACAGCACCTGGTATTCCCAGGCGGTCTCCCATCCAAGTACTAACCAGGCCCTACCCTGCTTGGCTTCCGAGATCGGACGAGATCAGGCGTGTTCAGGGTGGTATGGCCATAAGCCATTATTGTGTGCAGACAGGGGCCTTTTAAAGATGTCATGCCCTTGATTCTGGCTGAATTTTTGGACATGTGAATATGTCTCTATATGATAAAAAAAAACATATGATCAAAAAAATGAAAACGCTTACAGCACCTGGTATTCCCAGGTGGTCTCCCATCCAAGTACTAACCAGGCCCGACCCTGCTTAGCTTCCGAGATCGGACGAGATCGGGCGTGTTCAGGGTGGTATGGCCGTAAGCAATTATTGTATGCAGAAAGGGGCCTTTTAAAGATGTCATGCCCTTGATTCTGGCTGAATTTTTGGACATGTGAATATGTCTCTATATGATAAAAAAAAAACATATGATCAAAAAAATGAAAAAACTTACAGCACCTGGTATTCCCAGGCGGTCTCCCATCCAAGTACTAACCAGGCCCCACCCTGCTTAGCTTCTAAGATCGGACGAGATCGGGCGTGTTCAGGGTGGTATGGCCGTAAGCCATTATTGTGTGCAGAAAGGGGCCTTTTAAAGATGTCATGCCCTTGATTCTGGCTGAATTTTTGGACATGTGAATATGTCTCTATATGATAGAAAAAAACATATGATCAAAAAAATGAAAAAGCTTACAGCACCTGGTATTCCCAGGCGGTCTCCCATCCAAGTACTAACCAGGCCCGACCCTGCTTAGCTTCCGAGATCGGGCGTGTTCAGGGTGGTATGGCCGTAAGCCATTATTGCATGCAGACAGGGGCCTTTTAAAGATGTCATGCCCTTGATTCTGGCTGAATTTGTGGACATGTGAATATGTCTCTCTATGATAAAAAAAACATATGATCAAAAAAATAAAAAAAGCTTACAGCATCTGGTATTCCCAGGCGGTCTCCCATTCAAGTACTAACCAGGCCCGACCCTGCTTAGCTTCCAAGATGGGACGAGATCGGGCGTGTTAAGGGTGGTATGGCCGTAAGCCATTATTGTGTGCAGACAGGGGCCTTTTAAAGATGTTATGCCCTTGATTCTGGCTGAATTTTTTGACATGTGAATATGTCTCTATATGATAAAAAAAAAAACATATGATCAAAAAAATGAAAAAACTTACAGCACCTGGTATTCCCAGGCGGTCTCCCATCCAAGTACTAACCAGGCCCGACCCTGCTTAGCTTCCGAGATCGGACGAGATCAGGCGTGTTCAGGGTGGTATGGCCGTAAGCCATTATTGTCTGCAGACAGGGGCCTTTTAAAGATGTCATGCCCTTGATTCTGGCTGAATTTTTGGACATGTGAATATGTCTTTATATGATAAAAAAAAACATATGATCAAAAAAATGAAAACGCTTACAGCACCTGGTATTCCCAGGTGGTCTCCCATCCAAGTACTAACCAGGCCCGACCCTGCTTAGCTTCTAAGATCGGACGAGATCGGGCGTGTTCAGGGTGGTATGGCCGTAAGCCATTATTGTGTGCAGAAAGGGGCCTTTTAAAGATGTCATGCCCTTGATTCTGGCTGAATTTTTGGACATGTGAATATGTCTCTATATGATAGAAAAAAACATATGATCAAAAAAATGAAAAAGCTTACAGCACCTGGTATTCCCAGGCGGTCTCCCATCCAAGTACTAACCAGGCCCGACCCTGCTTAGCTTCCGAGATCGGACGTGATCGGGCGTGTTCAGGGTGGTATGGCTGTAAGCCATTATTGTGTGCAGAAAGGGGCCTTTTAAAGATGTCATGCCCTTGATTCTGGCTAAATTTTTGGACATGTGAATATGTCTCTATATGATAAAACAAAAAAAACATATGATCAAAAAAATGAAAAAGCTTACAGCATCTGGTATTCCCAGGCGGTCTCCCATCCAAGTACTAACCAGGCCCTACCCTGCTTAGCTTCCGAGATCGGACGAGATAAAGCGTGTTCAGGGTGGTATGGCCATAAGCCATTATTGTGTGCAGACAGGGGCCTTTTAAAGATGTCATGCCCTTGATTCTGGCTGAATTTTTGGACATGTGAATATGTCTTTATATGATAAAAAAAAACATATGATCAAAAAAATGAAAACGCTTACAGCACCTGGTATTCCCAGGTGGTCTCCCATCCAAGTACTAACCAGGCCCGACCCTGCTTAGCTTCTAAGATCGGACGAGATCGGGCGTGTTCAGGGTGGTATGGCCGTAAGCCATTATTGTGTGCAGAAAGGGGCCTTTTAAAGATGTCATGCCCTTGATTCTGGCTGAATTTTTGGACATGTGAATATGTCTCTATATGATAGAAAAAAACATATGATCAAAAAAATGAAAAAGCTTACAGCACCTGGTATTCCCAGGCGGTCTCCCATCCAAGTACTAACCAGGCCCGACCCTGCTTAGCTTCCGAGATCGGACGTGATCGGGCGTGTTCAGGGTGGTATGGCCGTAAGCCATTATTGTGTGCAGAAAGGGGCCTTTTAAAGATGTCATGCCCTTGATTCTGGCTAAATTTTTGGACATGTGAATATGTCTCTATATGATAAAACAAAAAAAACATATGATCAAAAAAATGAAAAAGCTTACAGCATCTGGTATTCCCAGGCGGTCTCCCATCCAAGTACTAACCAGGCACGACCCTACTTAGTTTCCGAGATCGGACGAGATCGGGCGTGTTAAGGGTGGTATGGCCGTAAGCTGTTATTGTGTGCAGAAAGGGGCCTTTTAAAGATGTCATGCCCTTGATTCTGGCTGAATTTCTGGACATGTGAATATGTCTCTATATGATAAAAAAAAAACATATGATCAAAAAAATGAAAAAGCTTACAGCACCTGGTATTCCCAGGCGGTCTCCCATCAAAGTACTAACCAGGCCCTACCCTGCTTAGCTTCAGAGATCGGATGAGATCAAGCGTGTTCAGGGTGGTATGGCCATAAGCCATTATTGTGTGCAGAGAGGGGCCTTTTAAAGATGTCATGCCCTTGATTCTGGCTGAATTTTTGGACATGTGAATATGTCTCTATATGATAAAAAAAAAAACATATGATCAAAAAAATGAAAAAGCTTACAGCACCTGGTATTCCCAGGTGGTCTCCCATCCAAGTACTAACCAGGCCCGACCCTGCTTAGCTTCCGAGATCGGGCGTGTTCAGGGTGGTATGGCCGTAAGCCATTATTGCATGCAGACAGGGGCCTTTTAAAGATGTCATGCCCTTGATTCTGGCTGAATTTGTGGACATGTGAATATGTCTCTATATGATAAAAAAAACATATGATCAAAAAAATAAAAAAAGCTTACAGCATCTGGTATTCCCAGGCGGTCTCCCATTCAAGTACTAACCAGGCCCGACCCTGCTTAGCTTCCAAGATGGGACGAGATCGGGCGTGTTAAGGGTGGTATGGCCGTAAGCCATTATTGTGTGCAGATAGGGGCCTTTTAAAGATGTTATGCCCTTGTTTCTGGCTGAATTTTTTGACATGTGAATATGTCTCTATATGATAAAAAAAAAAACATATGATCAAAAAAATGAAAAAACTTACAGCACCTGGTATTCCCAGGCGGTCTCCCATCCAAGTACTAACCCGGCCTGACCCTGCTTAGCTTCTGAGATCGAACGAGATCGGGCGTGTTCAGGGTGGTATGGCCGTAAGCCATTATTGTCTGCAGACAGGGGCCTTTTAAAGATGTCATGCCCTTGATTCTGGCTGAATTTTTGGACATGTGAATATGTCTCTCTATGATAAAAAAAAAACATATGATCAAAAAAATAAAAAAAGCTTACAGCGTCTGGTATTCCCAGGCGGTCTCCCATCCAAGTACTAACCAGGCCCGACCCTGCTTAGCTTCCAAGATCGGACGAGTTCAGGGTGGTTTGGCCGTAAGCCATTATTGTGTGCAGAAAGGGGCCTTTTAAAGATGTCATGCCCTTGATTCTGGCTGAATTTTTGGACATGTGAATATGTCTCTATATGATAAAAAAAAACATATGATCAAAAAAATGAAAATGCTTACAGCACCTGGTATTCCCAGGTGGTCTCCCATCCAAGTACTAACCAGGCCCGACCCTGCTTAGCTTCCGAGATCGGACGAGATCGGGCGTGTTCAGGGTGGTATGGCCGTAAGCCATTATTGTATGCAGAAAGGGGCCTTTTAAAGATGTCATGCCCTTGATTCTGGCTGAATTTTTGGACATGTGAATATGTCTCTATATGATAAAAAAAAAACATATGATCAAAAAAATGAAAAAACTTAAAGCACCTGGTATTCCCAGGCGGTCTCCCATCCAAGTACTAACCAGGCCCTACCCTGCTTAGCTTCCGAGATCGGACGAGATCAGGCGTGTTCAGGGTGGTATGGCCAT
>NW_026870359.1:75000-87500 GCF_963584025.1 Labrus mixtus
ATCAAAAAAATGAAAAAACTTACAGCACCTGGTATTCCCAGGCGGTCTCCCATCCAAGTACTAACCAGGCCCTACCCTGCTTAGCTTCCGAGATCGGACGAGATCAGGCGTGTTCAGGGTGGTATGGCCATAAGCCATTATTGTGTGCAGAGAGGGGCCTTTTAAAGATGTCATGCCCTTGATTCTGGCTGAATTTTTGGACATGTGAATATGTCTCTATATGATAAAAAAAACATATGATCAAAAAAAATGAAAAAGCTTACAGCGTCTGGTATTCCCAGGCGGTCTCCCATCCAAGTACTAACCAGGCACGACCCTACTTAGTTTCCGAGATCGGACGAGATCGGGCGTGTTAAGGGTGGTATGGCCGTAAGCCGTTATTGTGTGCAGAAAGGGGCCTTTTAAAGATGTCATGCCCTTGATTCTGGCTGAATTTTTGGACATGTGAATATGTCTCTATATGATAAAAAAAAAACATATGATCAAAAAAATGAAAAAGCTTACAGCACCTGGTATTCCCAGGCGGTCTCCCATCCAAGTACTAACCAGGCCCTACCCTGCTTAGCTTCCGAGATCGGACGAGATCAAGCGTGTTCAGGGTGGTATGGCCATAAGCCATTATTGTGTGCAGACAGGGGCCTTTTAAAGATGTCATGCCCTTGATTCTGGCTGAATTTTTGGACATGTGAATATGTCTTTATATGATAAAAAAAAACATATGATCAAAAAAATGAAAACGCTTACAGCACCTGGTATTCCAAGGTGGTCTCCCATCCAAGTACTAACCAGGCCCGACCCTGCTTAGCTTCCGAGATCGGACGAGATCGGGCGTGTTCAGGGTGTTATGGCCGTAAGCCATTATTGTGTGCAGACAGGGGCCTTTTAAAGATGTCATGCCCTTGATTCTGGCTGAATTTGTGGACATGTGAATATGTCTCTCTATGATAAAAAAAACATATGATCAAAAAAATAAGAAAAGCTTACAGCATCTGGTATTCCCAGGCGGTCTCCCATCCAAGTATTAACCAGGACCGACCCTGCTTAGCTTCCGAGATGGGAAGAGATCGGGCGTGTTAAGGGTGGTATGGCCGTAAGCCATTATTGTGTGCAGACAGGGGCCTTTTAAAGATGTTATGCCCTTGATTCTGGCTGAATTTTTGGACATGTGAATATGTCTCTATATGATAAAAAAAAAAACATATGATCAAAAAAATGAAAAAGCTTACAGCACCTGGTATTCCCAGGTGGTCTCCCATCCAAGTACTAACCAGGCCCGACCCTGCTTAGCTTCCGAGATCGGGCGTGTTCAGGGTGGTATGGCCGTAAGCCATTATTGCGTGCAGACAGGGGCCTTTTAAAGATGTCATGCCCTTGATTCTGGCTGAATTTGTTGACATGTGAATATGTCTCTCTATGATAAAAAAAACATATGATCAAAAAAATAAAAAAAGCTTACAGCATCTGGTATTCCCAGGCGGTCTCCCATTCAAGTACTAACCAGGACCGACCCTGCTTAGCTTCCGAGATGGGACGAGATCGGGCGTGTTAAGGGTGGTATGGCCGTAAGCCATTATTGTGTGCAGACAGGGGCCTTTTAAAGATGTTATGCCCTTGATTCTGGCTGAATTTTTGGACATGTGAATATGTCGCTATATGATAAAAAAAAAAAAACATATGATCAAAAAAATGAAAAAGCTTACAGCACCTGGTATTCCCAGGCGGTCTCCCATCCAAGTACTAACCAGGCCCGACCCTGCTTAGCTTCCGAGATCGGACGAGATCAGGCGTGTTCAGGGTGGTATGGCCGTAAGCTGTTATTGTGTGCAGACAGGGGCCTTTTAAAGATCTCATGCCCTTGATTCTGGCTGAATTTTTGGACATGTGAATATGTCTCTATATGATAAAAAAAGAACATATGATCAAAAAAATGAAAAAGCTTACAGCACCTGGTATTCCTAGGCGGTCTCCCATCCAAGTATTAACCAGGCCCGACCCTGCTTTGCTTCTGAGATCGGGCGTGTTCAGGGTGGTATGGCCGTAAGCCATTATTGCATGCAGACAGGGGCCTTTTAAAGATGTCATGCCCTTGATTCTGGCTGAATTTGTGGACATGTGAATATGTCTCTCTATGATAAAAAAAACATATGATCAAAAAAATAAAAAAAGCTTACAGCATCTGGTATTCCCAGGCGGTCTCCCATTCAAGTACTAACCAGGCCCGACCCTGCTTAGCTTCCAAGATGGGACGAGATCGGGCGTGTTAAGGGTGGTATGGCCGTAAGCCATTATTGTGTGCAGACAGGGGCCTTTTAAAGATGTTATGCCCTTGATTCTGGCTGAATTTTTTGACATGTGAATATGTCTCTATATGATAAAAAAAAAAACATATGATCAAAAAAATGAAAAAACTTACAGCACCTGGTATTCCCAGGCGGTCTCCCATCCAAGTACTAACCAGGCCCGACCCTGCTTAGCTTCCGAGATCGGACGAGATCAGGCGTGTTCAGGGTGGTGTGGCCGTAAGCCATTATTGTGTGCAGAGAGGGGCCTTTTAAAGATGTCATGCCCTTGATTCTGGCTGAATTTTTGGACATGTGAATATGTCTCTATATGATAAAAAAAAAACATGATCAAAAAAATGAAAAAGCTTACAGCACCTGGTATTCCCAGGCGGTCTCCCATCCAAGTACTAACCAGGCCCTACCCTGCTTAGCTTCCGAGATCGGACGAGATCAGGCGTGTTCAGGGTGGTATGGCCATAAGCCATTATTGTGTGCAGAGAGGGGCCTTTTAAAGATGTCATGCCCTTGATTCTGGCTGAAGTTTTGGACATGTGAATATGTCTCTATATGATAAAAAAAACATATGATCAAAAAAAATGAAAAAGCTTACAGCGTCTGGTTTTCCCAGGCGGTCTCCCATCCAAGTACTAACCAGGCACGACCCTACTTAGTTTCCGAGATCGGACGAGATCGGGCGTGTTAAGGGTGGTATGGCCGTAAGCCGTTATTGTGTGCAGAAAGGGGCCTTTTAAAGATGTCATGCCCTTGATTCTGGCTGAATTTTTGGACATGTGAATATGTCTCTATATGATAAAAAAAAAACATATGATCAAAAAAATGAAAAAGCTTACAGCACCTGGTATTCCCAGGCGGTCTCCCATCCAAGTACTAACCAGGCCCTACCCTGCTTAGCTTCCGAGATCGGACGAGATCAGGCGTGTTCAGGGTGGTATGGCCATAAGCCATTATTGTGTGCAGAGAGGGGCCTTTTAAAGATGTCATGCCCTTGATTCTGGCTGAATTTTTGGACATGTGAATATGTCTCTATATGATAAAAAAAACATATGATCAAAAAAAATGAAAAAGCTTACAGCGTCTGGTATTCCCAGGCGGTCTCCCATCCAAGTACTAACCAGGCACGACCCTACTTAGTTTCCGAGATCGGACGAGATCGGGCGTGTTAAGGGTGGTATGGCCGTAAGCCGTTATTGTGTGCAGAAAGGGGCCTTTTAAAGATGTCATGCCCTTGATTCTGGCTGAATTTTTGGACATGTGAATATGTCTCTATATGATAAAAAAAAAACATATGATCAAAAAAATGAAAAAGCTTACAGCACCTGGTATTCCCAGGCGGTCTCCCATCCAAGTACTAACCAGGCCCTACCCTGCTTAGCTTCGGAGATCGGACGAGATCAAGCGTGTTCAGGGTGGTATGGCCATAAGTCATTATTGTGTGCAGACAGGGGCCTTTTAAAGATGTCATGCCCTTGATTCTGGCTGAATTTTTGGACATGTGAATATGTCTTTATATGATAAAAAAAAACATATGATCAAAAAAATGAAAACGCTTACAGCACCTGGTATTCCAAGGTGGTCTCCCATCCAAGTACTAACCAGGCCCGACCCTGCTTAGCTTCCGAGATCGGACGAGATCGGGCGTGTTCAGGGTGTTATGGCCGTAAGCCATTATTGTGTGCAGACAGGGGCCTTTTAAAGATGTCATGCCCTTGATTCTGGCTGAATTTGTGGACATGTGAATATGTCTCTCTATGATAAAAAAAACATATGATCAAAAAAATAAGAAAAGCTTACAGCATCTGGTATTCCCAGGCGGTCTCCCATCCAAGTATTAACCAGGACCGACCCTGCTTAGCTTCCGAGATGGGACGAGATCGGGCGTGTTAAGGGTGGTATGGCCGTAAGCCATTATTGTGTGCAGACAGGGGCCTTTTAAAGATGTTATGCCCTTGATTCTGGCTGAATTTTTGGACATGTGAATATGTCGCTATATGATAAAAAAAAAAACATATGATCAAAAAAATGAAAAAGCTTACAGCACCTGGTATTCCTAGGCGGTCTCCCATCCAAGTATTAACCAGGCCCGACCCTGCTTTGCTTCTGAGATCGGGCGTGTTCAGGGTGGTATGGACGTAAGGCATTATTGTGTGCAGAAAGGGGCCTTTTAAAGATATCATGCCCTTGATTCTGGCTGAATTTTTGGACATGTGAATATGTCTCTATATGATAAAAAAAAACATATGATCAAAAAAATGAAAAAGCTTACAGCACCTGGTATTCCCAGGCGGTCTCCCATCCAAGTACTAACCAGGCCCGACCCTGCTTAGCTTCCGAGATCGGACGAGATCAGGCGTGTTCAGGGTGGTATGGCTGTAAGCCATTATTGTGTGCAGAGAGGGGCCTTTTAAAGATGTCATGCCCTTGATTCTGGCTGAATTTTTGGACATGTGAATATGTCTCTATATGATAAAAAAAAACATGATCAAAAAAATGAAAAAGCTTACAGCACCTGGTATTCCCAGGCGGTCTCCCATCCAAGTACTAACCAGGCCCGACCCTGCTTAGCTTCTGAGATTGAACGAGATCGGGCGTGTTCAGGGTGGTATGGCCGTAAGCCATTATTGTCTGCAGACAGGGGCCTTTTAAAGATGTCATGCCCTTGATTCTGGCTGAATTTTTGGACATGTGAATATGTCTCTCTATGATAAAAAAAAAACATATGATCAAAAAAATAAAAAAAGCTTACAGCGTCTGGTATTCCCAGGCGGTCTCCCATCCAAGTACTAACCAGGCCCGACCCTGCTTAGCTTCCAAGATCGGACGAGTTCAGGGTGGTTTGGCCGTAAGCCATTATTGTGTGCAGAAAGGGGCCTTTTAAAGATGTCATGCCCTTGATTCTGGCTGAATTTTTGGACATGTGAATATGTCTCTATATGATAAAAAAAAACATATGATCAAAAAAATGAAAACGCTTACAGCACCTGGTATTCCCAGGTGGTCTCCCATCCAAGTACTAACCAGGCCCGACCCTGCTTAGCTTCCGAGATCGGACGAGATCGGGCGTGTTCAGGGTGGAATGGCCGTAAGCCATTATTGTATGCAGAAAGGGGCCTTTTAAAGATGTCATGCCCTTGATTCTGGCTGAATTTTTGGACATGTGAATATGTCTCTATATGATAAAAAAAACATATGATCAAAAAAAATGAAAAAGCTTACAGCGTCTGGTATTCCCAGGCGGTCTCCCATCCAAGTACTAACCAGGCACGACCCTACTTAGTTTCCGAGATCGGACGAGATCGGGCGTGTTAAGGGTGGTATGGCCGTAAGCCGTTATTGTGTGCAGAAAGGGGCCTTTTAAAGATGTCATGCCCTTGATTCTGGCTGAATTTTTGGACATGTGAATATGTCTCTATATGATAAAAAAAAAACATATGATCAAAAAAATGAAAAAGCTTACAGCACCTGGTATTCCCAGGCGGTCTCCCATCCAAGTACTAACCAGGCCCTACCCTGCTTAGCTTCCGAGATCGGACGAGATCAAGCGTGTTCAGGGTGGTATGGCCATAAGCCATTATTGTGTGCAGACAGGGGCCTTTTAAAGATGTCATGCCCTTGATTCTGGCTGAATTTTTGGACATGTGAATATGTCTCTATATGATAAAAAAAACATATGATCAAAAAAAATGAAAAAGCTTACAGCGTCTGGTATTCCCAGGCGGTCTCCCATCCAAGTATTAACCAGGCCCGACCCTGCTTAGCTTCCGAGATGGGACGAGATCGGGCGTGTTAAGGGTGGTATGGCCGTAAGCCATTATTGTGTGCAGACAGGGGCCTTTTAAAGATGTTATGCCCTTGATTCTGGCTGAATTTTTGGACATGTGAATATGTCTCTATATGATAAAAAAAAAACATATGATCAAAAAAATGAAAAAGCTTACAGCACCTGGTATTCCCAGGTGGTCTCCCATCCAAGTACTAACCAGGCCCGACCCTGCTTAGCTTCCGAGATCGGGCGTGTTCAGGGTGGTATGGCCGTAAGCCATTATTGTGTGCAGACAGGGGCCTTTTAAAGATGTCATGCCCTTGATTCTGGCTGAATTTTTTGACATGTGAATATGTCTCTATATGATAAAAAAAAAACATATGATCAAAAAAATGAAAAAGCTTACAGCACCTGGTATTCCCAGGCGGTCTCCCATCCAAGTACTAACCAGGCCCGACCCTGCTTAGCTTCCGAGATCAGACGAGATCAGGCGTGTTCAGGGTGGTATGGCCGTAAGCTGTTATTGTGTGCAGACAGGGGCCTTTTAAAGATCTCATGCCCTTGATTCTGGCTGAATTTTTGGACATGTGAATATGTCTCTATATGATAAAAAAAGAATATATGATCAAAAAAAATGAAAAAGCTTACAGCACCTGGTATTCCCAGGCGGTCTCCCATCCAAGTACTAACCAGGCCAGATGCTGCTTAGCTTCCGAGATCAGACAAGTTCAGGGTGGTATGTCCTTAAGCCATTATTGTGTGCAGAAAGGGGCCTTTTAAAGATGTCATGCCCTTGATTCTGGCTGAATTTTTTGACATGTGAATATGTCTCTATATGATAAAAAAAAAACATATGATCAAAAAAATGAAAAAACTTACAGCACCTGGTATTCCCAGGCGGTCTCCCATCCAAGTACTAACCAGGCCCTACCCTGCTTAGCTTCCGAGATCGGACGAGATCAGGCGTGTTCAGGGTGGTATGGCCGTAAGCCATTATTGTGTGCAGACAGGGGCCTTTTAAAGATGTCATGCCCTTGATTCTGGCTGAATTTTTGGACATGTGAATATGTCTCTATATGATAAAAAAAAAACATATGATCAAAAAAATGAAAAAACTTACAGCACCTGGTAATCCCAGGCGGTCTCCCATCCAAGTACTAACCAGGCCCTACCCTGCTTAGCTTCCGAGATCGGACGAGATCAGGCGTGTTCAGGGTGGTATGGCCATAAGCCATTATTGTGTGCAGAGAGGGGCCTTTTAAAGATGTCATGCCCTTGATTCTGGCTGAATTTTTGGACATGTGAATATGTCTCTATATGATAAAAAAAACATATGATCAAAAAAAATGAAAAAGCTTACAGCGTCTGGTATTCCCAGGCGTTCTCCCATCCAAGTACTAACCAGGCACGACCCTACTTAGTTTCCGAGATCGGACGAGATCGGGCGTGTTAAGGGTGGTATGGCCGTAAGCCGTTATTGTGTGCAGAAAGGGGCCTTTTAAAGATGTCATGCCCTTGATTCTGGCTGAATTTTTGGACATGTGAATATGTCTCTATATGATAAAAAATAAACATATGATCAAAAAAATGAAAAAGCTTACAGCACCTGGTATTCCCAGGCGGTCTCCCATCCAAGTACTAACCAGGCCCTACCCTGCTTAGCTTCCGAGATCGGACGAGATCAAGCGTGTTCAGGGTGGTATGGCCATAAGCCATTATTGTGTGCAGACAGGGGCCTTTTAAAGATGTCATGCCCTTGATTCTGGCTGAATTTTTGGACATGTGAATATGTCTTTATATGATAAAAAAAAACATATGATCAAAAAAATGAAAAAACTTACAGCACCTGGTATTCCCAGGCGGTCTCCCATCCAAGTACTAACCAGGCCCTACCCTGCTTAGCTTCCGAGAGCGGACGAGATCAGGCGTGTTCAGGGTGGTATGGCCATAAGCCATTATTGTGTGAGGAGAGGGGCCTTTTAAAGATGTCATGCCCTTGATTCTGGCTGAATTTTTGGACATGTGAATATGTCTCTATATGATAAAAAAAACATATGATCAAAAAAAATGAAAAAGCTTACAGCGTCTGGTATTCCCAGGCGGTCTCCCATCCAAGTATTAACCAGGCCCGACCCTGCATAGCTTCCGAGATGGGACGAGATCGGGCGTGTTAAGGGTGGTATGGCCGTAAGCCATTATTGTGTGCAGACAGGGGCCTTTTAAAGATGTTATGCCCTTGATTCTGGCTGAATTTTTGGACATGTGAATATGTCTCTATATGATAAAAAAAAAACATATGATCAAAAAAATGAAAAAGCTTACAGCACCTGGTATTCCCAGGTGGTCTCCCATCCAAGTACTAACCAGGCCCGACCCTGCTTAGCTTCCGAGATCGGGCGTGTTCAGGGTGGTATGGCCGTAAGCCATTATTGTGTGCAGACAGGGGCCTTTTAAAGATGTCATGCCCTTGATTCTGGCTGAATTTGTGGACATGTGAATATGTCTCTCTATGATAAAAAAAACATATGATCAAAAAAATAAAAAAAGCTTACAGCATCTGGTATTCCCAGGCGGTCTCCCATTCAAGTACTAACCAGGCCCGACCCTGCTTAGCTTCCGAGATGGGACGAGATCGGGCGTGTTAAGGGTGGTATGGCCGTAAGCCATTATTGTGTGCAGACAGGGGCCTTTTAAAGATGTTATGCCCTTGATTCTGGCTGAATTTTTGGACATGTGAATATGTCTCTATATGATAAAAAAAAAAAACATATGATCAAAAAAATGAAAAAGCTTACAGCACCTGGTATTCCCAGGCGGTCTCCCATCCAAGTACTAACCAGGCCCGACCCTGCTTAGCTTCCGAGATCGGACGAGATCAGGCGTGTTCAGGGTGGTATGGCCGTAAGCTGTTATTGTGTGCAGACAGGGGCCTTTTAAAGATCTCATGCCCTTGATTCTGGCTGAATTTTTGGACATGTGAATATGTCTCTATATGATAAAAAAAGAATATATGATCAAAAAAAATGAAAAAGCTTACAGCACCTGGTATTCCCAGGCGGTCTCCCATCCAAGTACTAACCAGGCCAGACGCTGCTTAGCTTCCGAGATCAGACAAGTTCAGGGTGGTATGTCCTTAAGCCATTATTGTGTGCAGAAAGGGGCCTTTTAAAGATGTCATGCCCTTGATTCTGGCTGAATTTTTTGACATGTGAATATGTCTCTATATGATAAAAAAAAAACATATGATCAAAAAAATGAAAAAACTTACAGCACCTGGTATTCCCAGGCGGTCTCCCATCCAAGTACTAACCAGGCCCTACCCTGCTTAGCTTCCGAGATCGGACGAGATCAGGCGTGTTCAGGGTGGTATGGCCGTAAGCCATTATTGTGTGCAGACAGGGGCCTTTTAAAGATGTCATGCCCTTGATTCTGGCTGAATTTTTGGACATGTGAATATGTCTCTATATGATAAAAAAAAAACATATGATCAAAATAATGAAAAAGCTTACAGCACCTGGTATTCCCAGGCGGTCTCCCATCCAAGTACTAACCAGGCCCTACCCTGCTTAGCTTCCGAGATCTGACGAGATCAGGCGTGTTCAGGGTGGTATGGCCATAAGCCATTATTGTGTGCAGACAGGGGCCTTTTAAAGATGTCATGCCCTTGATTCTGGCTGAATTTTTGGACATGTGAATATGTCTCTATATGATAAAAAAAAACATATGATCAAAAAAATGAAAACGCTTACAGCACCTGGTATTCCCAGGTGGTCTCCCATCCAAGTACTAACCAGGCCCGACCCTGCTTAGCTTCCAAGATCGGACGAGATCGGGCGTGTTCAGGGTGGTATGGCCGTAAGCCATTATTGTGTGCAGACAGGGGCCTTTTAAAGATGTCATGCCCTTGATTCTGGCTGAATTTTTGGACATGTGAATATGTCTCTATATGATAAAAAAAAACATATGATTAAAAAAATGAAAAAACTTACAGCACCTGGTATTCCCAGGCTGTCTCCCATCCAAGTACTAACCAGGCCCTACTCTGCTTAGCTTCCGAGATCGGACGACATCAGGCGTGTTCAGGGTGGTATGGCCGTAAGCCATTATTGTATGCAGAAAGAAGCCTTTTAAAGATGTCATGCCCTTGATTCTGGCTGAATTTTAGGACATGTGAATATGTCTCTATATGATAAAAAAAAAACATATGATCAAAAAAATGAAAGAGCTTACAGCACCTGGTATTCCCAGGCGGTCTCCCATCCAAGTACTAACCAGGCCCGACCCTGCTTAGCTTCCGAGATCGGACGAGATCGGGCTTGTTCAGGGTGGTATGGCCGTAAGCCATTATTGTGTGCAGAAAGGGGCCTTTTAAAGATGTCATGCCCTTGATTCTGGCTGAATTTTTGGACATGTGAATATGTCTCTATATGATAAAAAAAAACATATGATCAAACAAAATGAAAAAGCTTACAGCACTTGGTATTCCCAGGCGGTCTCCCATCCAAGTACTAAGCAGGCCCGACCCTGCTTAGCTTCTGAGATCGGATGAGATCGGGCGTGTTCATGGTGGTATGGCCGTAAGCCATTATTGTGTGCAGAAAGGGGCCTTTTAAAGATGTCATGCCCTTGATTCTGGCTGAATTTTTGGACATGTGAATATGTCTCTATATGATAAAAAAAAACATATGATCAAAAAAATGAAAAAGCTTACAGCACCTGGTATTCCCAGGCGGTCTCCCATCCAAGTACTAACCAGGCCCGACCCTGCATAGCTTCCGAGATTGGGCGTGTTCAGGGTGGTATGGCCATAAGCCATTATTGTGTGCAGAGAGGGGCCTTTTAAAGATGTCATGCCCTTGATTCTGGCTGAATTTTTGGACATGTGAATATGTCTCTATATGATAAAAAAAAACATATGATCAAAAAAATGAAAACGCTTACAGCACCTGGTATTCCCAGGTGGTCTCCCATCCAAGTACTAACCAGGCCCGACCCTGCTTTGCTTCCGAGATCGGACGAGATCGGGCGTGTTCAGGGTGGTATGGCCGTAAGCCATTATTGTGTGCAGACAGGGGCCTTTTAAAGATGTCATGCCCTTGATTCTGGCTGAATTTTTGGACATGTGAATATGTCTCTATATGATAAAAAAAAAACATTTGATCAAAAAAATGAAACAGCTTACAGCATTTGATATTCCACAGGCGGTCTCCCATCCAAGTACTAACGAGGCCCGACCCTGCATAGCTTCCGAGATCGGGCGTGTTCAGGGTGGTATGGCCGTAAGCCATTATTGTGTGCAGAAAGGGGCCTTTTAAAGATGTCATGCCCTTGATTCTGGCTGAATTTTTGGACATGTGAATATGTCTCTCTATGATAAAAAAAAAACAAATGATCAAAAAAATGAAACAGCTTACAGCATCTGGTATTCCACAGGCGGTCTCCCATCCAAGTACTAACCAGGCACGACCCTGCTTAGTTTCCGAGATCGGACGAGATCGGACGAGTTCAGGGTGGTATGACCGTAAGCCATTATTGTGTGCAGAAAGGGGCCTTTTAAAGATGTCATGCCCTTGATTCTGGCTGAATTTTTGGACATGTGAATATGTCTCTATATGATAAAAAAAAAACATATGATCAAAAAAATGAAAGAGCTTACAGCACCTGGTATTCCCAGGCGGTCTCCCATCCAAGTACTAACCAGGCCCGACCCTGCTTAGCTTCCTAGATCGGATGAGATCGGGCTTGTTCAGGGTGGTATGGCCATAAGCCATTATTGTGTGCAGAAAGGGGCCTTTTAAAGATGTCATGCCCTTGATTCTGGCTGAATTTTTGGACATGTGAATATGTCTCTATATGATAAAAAAAAACATATGATCAAAAAAATGAAAACGCTTACAGCACCTGGTATTCCCAGGTGGTCTCCCATCCAAGTACTAACCAGGCCCGACCCTGCTTTGCTTCCGAGATCGGACGAGATCGGGCGTGTTCAGGGTGGTATGGCCGTAAGCCATTAATGTGTGCAGACAGGGGCCTTTTAAAGATGTCATGCCCTTGATTCTGGCTGAATTTTTGGACATGTGAATATGTCTCTATATGATAAAAAAAAAACATTTGATCAAAAAAATGAAACAGCTTACAGCATTTGATATTCCACAGGCGGTCTCCCATCCAAGTACTAACGAGGCCCGACCCTGCATAGCTTCCGAGATCGGGCGTGTTCAGGGTGGTATGGCCGTAAGCCATTATTGTGTGCAGAAAGGGGCCTTTTAAAGATGTCATGCCCTTGATTCTGGCTGAATTTTTGGACATGTGAATATGTCTCTCTATGATAAAAAAAAAACAAATGATCAAAAAAATGAAACAGCTTACAGTATCTGGTATTCCACAGGCGGTCTCCCATCCAAGTACTAACCAGGCACGACCCTGCTTAGTTTCCG
>NW_026870359.1:107500-120000 GCF_963584025.1 Labrus mixtus
CAGGCGGTCTCCCATCCAAGTACTAACCAGGCCCGACCCTGCTTAGCTTCCGAGATCGGACAAGATCAGGCGTGTTCAGGGTGGTTTGGCTGTAAGCCATTATTGTGTGCAGACAGGGGCCTTTTAAAGATGTCATGCCCTTGATTCTGGCTGAATTTTTGGACATGTGAATATGTCTCTATATGATAAAAAAAAAACATATCATCAAAAAAATGAAAAAGCTTACAGCACCTGGTATTCCCAGGCGGTCTCCCATCCAAGTACTAACCAGGCCCGACCCTGCTTAGCTTCCAAGATCGGACGAGTTCAGGGTGGTTTGGCCATAAGCCATTATTGTGTGCAGAAAGGGGCCTTTTAAAGATGTCATGCCCTTGATTCTGGCTGAATTATTGGACATGTGAATATGTCTCTATATGATAAAAAAAAAACATATGATCAAAAAAATGAAAAAACTTACAGCACCTGGTATTCCCAGGCGGTCTCCCATCCAAGTACTAACCAGGCCCTACCCTGCTTAGCTTCCGAGATCGGACGAGATCAAGCGTGTTCAGGGTGGTATGGCCATAAGCCATTATTGTGTGCAGACAGGGGCCTTTTAAAGATGTCATGCCCTTGATTCTGGCTGAATTTTTGGACATGTGAATATGTCTTTATATGATAAAAAATAACATATGATCAAAAAAATGAAAACGCTTACAGCACCTGGTATTCCCAGGTGGTCTCCCATCCAAGTACTAACCAGTCCCGACCCTGCTTAGCTTCCGAAATCGGACGAGATCGGGCGTGTTCAGGGTGGTATGGCCGTAAGCCATTATTGTGTGCAGACAGGGGCCTTTTAAAGATGTCATGCCCTTGATTCTGGCTGAATTTGTGGACATGTGAATATGTCTCTCTATGATAAAAAAAACATATGATCAAAAAAATAAAAAAAGCTTACAGCATCTGGTATTCCCAGGCGGTCTCCCATTCAATTACTAACCAGGCACGACCCTGCTTAGCTTCCGAGATGGGACGAGATGGGTCGTGTTAAGGGTGGTATGGCCGTAAGCCATTATTGTGTGCAGACAGGGGACTTTTAAAGATGTTATGCCCTTGATTCTGGCTGAATTTTTGGACATGTGAATATGTCTCTATATGATAAAAAAAAAAACATATGATCAAAAAAATGAAAAAGCTTACAGCACCTGGTATTCCCAGGCGGTCTCCCATCCAAGTACTAACCAGGCCCGAACCTGCTTAGCTTCCAAGATCTGACGAGTTCAGGGTGGTTTGGCCGTAAGCCATTATTGTGTGCAGAAAGGGGCCTTTTAAAGATGTCATGCCCTTGATTCTGGCTGAATTTTTGGACATGTGAATATGTCTCTATATGATAAAAAAAAAACATATGATCAAAAAAATGAAAAAACTTACAGCACCTGGTATTCCCAGGCGGTCTCCCATCCAAGTACTAACCAGGCCCTACCCTGCTTATCTTCCGAGATCGGACGAGATCAGGCGTGTTCAGGGTGGTATGGCCGTAAGCCATTATTGTGGGCAGAGAGGGGCCTTTTAAAGATGTCATGCCCTTGATTCTGGCTGAATTTTTGGACATGTGAATATGTCTCTATATGATAAAAAAAACATATGATCAAAAAAAATGAAAAAGCTTACAGCACCTGGTATTCCCAGGCGGTCTCCCATCCAAGTACTAACCAGGCCCGACCCTGCTTAGCTTCCGAGATCGGACGAGATCGGGCGTGTTCAGGGTGGTATGGCCGTAAGCCATTATTGTGTGCAGAAAGGGGCCTTTTAAAGATGTCATGCCCTTGATTCTGGCTGAATTTTTGGACATGTGAATATGTCTCTATATGATAAAAAAAAACATATGATCAAACAAAATGAAAAAGCTTACAGCACCTGGTATTCCCAGGCGGTCTCCCATCCAAGTACTAACCAGGCCCGACCCTGCTTAGCTTCTGAGATTGAACGAGATCGGGCGTGTTCAGGGTGGTATGGCCGTAAGCCATTATTGTGTGCAGACAGGGGCCTTTTAAAGATGTCATGCCCTTGATTCTGGCTGAATTTTTGGACATGTGAATATGTCTCTATATGATAAAAAAAAACATGATCAAAAAAATGAAAAAGCTTACAGCACCTGGTATTCCCAGGCGGTCTCCCATCCAAGTACTAACCAGGCCTTAACCTGCTTAGCTTCTGAGATCGAGCGTGTTCATGGTGGTATGGCCGTAAGCCATTATTGTCTGCAGACAGGGGCCTTTTAAAGATGTCATGCCCTTGATTCTGGCTGAATTTTTGGACATGTGAATATGTCTCTCTATGAAAAAAAAAAAAACATATGATCAAAAAAATAAAAAAAGCTTACAGCGTCTGGTATTCCCAGGCGGTCTCCCATCCAAGTACTAACCAGGCCCGACCCTGCTTAGCTTCCAAGATCGGACGAGTTCAGGGTGGTTTGGCCGTAAGCCATTATTGTGTGCAGAAAGGGGCCTTTTAAGATGTCATGCCCTTGATTCTGGCTGAATTTTTGGACATGTGAATATGTCTCTATATGATAAAAAAAAAAACATATGATCAAAAAAATGAAACAGCTTACAGCATTTGGTATTCCACAGGCGGTCTCCCATCCAAGTACTAACGAGGCCCGACCCTGCATAGCTTCCGAGATCGGACGAGATCTGGCGTGTTCAGGGTGGTATGGCCGTAAGCCATTATTGTGTGCAGAAAGGGGCCTTTTAAAGATGTCATGCCCTTGATTTTGGCTGAATTTTTGGACATGTGAATATGTCTCTATATGATAAAAAAAAAAACATATGATCAAAAAAATGAAAAAACTTACAGCACCTGGTATTCCACAGGCGGTCTCCCATCCAAGTACTAACCAGGCACTACCCTGGTTAGTTTCCGAGATCGGACGAGATCGGACGAGTTCAGGGTGGTATGACCGTAAGCCATTATTGTGTGCAGAAAGGGGCCTTTTAAAGATGTCATGCCCTTGATTCTGGTTGAATTTTTGGACATGTGAATATGTCTCTATATGATAAAAAAAAATCATATGATCAAAAAAAATTAAAAAGCTTACAGCACCTGGTATTCCCAGGCGGTCTCCCATCCAAGTACTAACCAGGCCCGACCCTGCTTAGCTTCTGAGATCGAACGAGATCGGGCGTGTTCAGGGTGGTATGGCCGTAAGCCGTTATTGTGTGCAGACAGGGGCCTTTTAAAGATGTCATGCCCTTGATTCTGGCTGAATTTTTGGACATGTGAATATGTCTCTATATGATAAAAAAAAACATGATCAAAAAAATGAAAAAGCTTACAGCACCTGGTATTCCCAGGCGGTCTCCCATCCAAGTACTAACCAGGCCTTAACCTGCTTAGCTTCTGAGATCGAACGAGATCGGGCGTGTTCAGGGTGGTATGGCCGTAAGCCATTATTGTGTGCAGAAAGGGGCCTTTTAAAGATGTCATGCCCTTGATTCTGGCTGAATTTTTGGACATGTGAATATGTCTCTCTATGATAAAAAAAAATCATATGATCAAAAAAAATTAAAAAGCTTACAGCACCTGGTATTCCCAGGCGGTCTCCCATCCAAGTACTAACCAGGCCCGACCCTGCTTAGCTTCTGAGATCGGACGAGATCGGGCGTGTTCAGGGTGGTATGGCTGTAAGCCATTATTGTGTGCAGAAAGGGGCCTTTTAAAGATGTCATGCCCTTGATTCTGGCTGAATTTTTGGACATGTGAATATGTCTCTATATGATAAAAAAAAACATATGATCAAAAAAATGAAAGAGCTTACAGCACCTGGTATTCCCAGGCGGTCTCCCATCCAAGTACTAACCAGGCCCGACCCTGCTTAGCTTCCAAGATCGGACGAGTTCAGGGTGGTTTGGCCGTAAGCCATTATTGTGTGCAGAAAGGGGCCTTTTAAGATGTCATGCCCTTGATTCCAGCTGAATTTTTGGACATGTGAATATGTCTCCATATGATAAAAAAAAAAACATATGATCAAAAAAATGAAACAGCTTACAGCATTTGGTATTCCACAGGCGGTCTCCCATCCAAGTACTAACGAGGCCCGACCCTGCATAGCTTCCGAGATCGGACGAGATCTGGCGTGTTCAGGGTGGTATGGCCGTAAGCCATTATTGTGTGCAGAAAGGGGCCTTTTAAAGATGTCATGGCCTTGATTTTGGCTGAATTTTTGGACATGTGAATATGTCTCTATATGATAAAAAAAAAAACATATGATCAAAAAAATGAAAAAACTTACAGCACCTGGTATTCCACAGGCGGTCTCCCATCCAAGTACTAACCAGGCACTACCCTGGTTAGTTTCCGAGATCGGACGAGATCGGACGAGTTCAGGGTGGTATGACCGTAAGCCATTATTGTGTGCAGAAAGGGGCCTTTTAAAGATGTCATGCCCTTGATTCTGGTTGAATTTTTGGACATGTGAATATGTCTCTATATGATAAAAAAAAATCATATGATCAAAAAAAATTAAAAAGCTTACAGCACCTGGTATTCCCAGGCGGTCTCCCATCCAAGTACTAACCAGGCCCGACCCTGCTTAGCTTCTGAGATCGAACGAGATCGGGCGTGTTCAGGGTGGTATGGCCGTAAGCCATTATTGTGTGCAGACAGGGGCCTTTTAAAGATGTCATGCCCTTGATTCTGGCTGAATTTTTGGACATGTGAATATGTCTCTATATGATAAAAAAAAACATGATCAAAAAAATGAAAAAGCTTACAGCACCTGGTATTCCCAGGCGGTCTCCCATCCAAGTACTAACCAGGCCTTAACCTACTTAGCTTCTGAGATCGAACGAGATCGGGCGTGTTCAGGGTGGTATGGCCGTAAGCCATTATTGTCTGTAGACAGGGGCCTTTTAAAGATGTCATGCCCTTGATTCTGGCTGAATTTTTGGACATGTGAATATGTCTCTCTATGAAAAAAAAAAAACATATGATCAAAAAAATAAAAAAAGCTTACAGTGTCTGGTATTCCCAGGCGGTCTCCCATCCAAGTACTAACCAGGCCCGACCCTGCTTAGCTTCCAAGATCGGACGAGTTCAGGGTGGTTTGGCCGTAAGCCATTATTGTGTGCAGACAGGGGCCTTTTAAAGATGTCATGCCCTTGATTCTGGCTGAATTATTGGACATGTGAATATGTCTCTATATGATAAAAAAAAACATGATCAAAAAAATGAAAAAGCTTACAGCACCTGGTATTCCCAGGCGGTCTCCCATCCAAGTACTAACCAGGCCCGACCCTGCTTAGCTTCTGAGATCGAATGAGATCGGGCGTGTTCAGGGTGGTATGGCCGTAAGCCATTATTGTCTGCAGACAGGGGCCTTTTAAAGATGTCATGCCCTTGATTCTGGCTGAATTTTTGGACATGTGAATATGTCTCTCTATGATAAAAAAAAAACATATGATCAAAAAAATAAAAAAAGCTTACAGCATCTGGTATTCCCAGGCGGTCTCCCATCCAAGTACTAACCAGGCCCGAACCTGCTTAGCTTCCAAGATCGGACGAGTTCAGGGTGGTTTGGCTGTAAGCCATTATTGTGTGCAGAAAGGGGCCTTTTAAAGATGTCATGCCCTTGATTCTGGCTGAATTTTTGGACATGTGAATATGTCTCTATATGATAAAAAAAAAACATATGATCAAAAAAATGAAACAGCTTACAGCATTTGGTATTCCACAGGCGGTCTCCCATCCAAGTACTAATGAGGCCCGACCCTGCATAGCTTCCGAGATCGGACGAGATCGGGCGTGTTCAGGGTGGTATGGCCGTAAGCCATTATTGTGTGCAGAAAGGGGCCTTTTAAAGATGTCATGCCCTTGATTCTGGCTGAATTATTGGATATGTGAATATGTCTCTATATGATAAAAAAAAAACATATGATCAAAAAAATGAAAAAACTTACAGCACCTGGTATTCCCAGGCGGTCTCCCATCCAAGTACTAACCAGGCCCTACCCTGCTTAGCTTCCGAGATCGGACGAGATCGGGCGTGTTCAGGGTGGTATGGCCGTAAGCCATTATTGTGTGCAGAAAGGGGCCTTTTAAAGATGTCATGCCCTTGATTCTGGCTGAATTTTTGGACATGTGAATATGTCTCTATATGATAAAAAAAAACATATGATCAAACAAAATGAAAAAGCTTACATCACCTGGTATTCCCAGGCGGTCTCCCATCCAAGTACTAACCAGGCCCGACCCTGCTTAGCTTCTGAGATCGAACGAGATCGGGCGTGTTCAGGGTGGTATGGCCGTAAGCCATTATTGTGTGCAGACAGGGGCCTTTTAAAGATGTCATGCCCTTGATTCTGGCTGAATTTTTGGACATGTGAATATGTCTCTATATGATAAAAAAAAACATGATCAAAAAAATGAAAAAGGTTACAGCACCTGGTATTCCACAGGCGGTCTCCCATCCAAGTACTAATGAGGCCCGACCCTGCATAGCTTCCGAGATCGGACGAGATCGGGCGTGTTCAGGGTGGTATGGCCGTAAGCCATTATTGTGTGCAGAAAGGGGCCTTTTAAAGATGTCATGCCCTTGATTCTGGCTGAATTATTGGATATGTGAATATGTCTCTATATGATAAAAAAAAAACATATGATCAAAAAAATGAAAAAACTTACAGCACCTGGTATTCCCAGGCGGTCTCCCATCCAAGTACTAACCAGGCCCTACCCTGCTTAGCTTCCGAGATCGGACGAGATCGGGCGTGTTCAGGGTGGTATGGCCGTAAGCCATTATTGTGTGCAGAAAGGGGCCTTTTAAAGATGTCATGCCCTTGATTCTGGCTGAATTTTTGGACATGTGAATATGTCTCTATATGATAAAAAAAAACATATGATCAAACAAAATGAAAAAGCTTACAGCACCTGGTATTCCCAGGCGGTCTCCCATCCAAGTACTAACCAGGCCCGACCCTGCTTAGCTTCTGAGATCGAACGAGATCGGGCGTGTTCAGGGTGGTATGGCCGTAAGCCATTATTGTGTGCAGAAAGGGGCCTTTTAAAGATGTCATGCCCTTGATTCTGGCTGAATTTTTGGACATGTGAATATGTCTCTATATGATAAAAAAAAACATGATCAAAAAAATGAAAAAGGTTACAGCACCTGGTATTCCCAGGCGGTCTCCCATCCAAGTACTAACCAGGCCTTAACCTGCTTAGCTTCTGAGATCGAACGAGATCGGGCGTGTTCAGGGTGGTATGGCCGTAAGCCATTATTGTCTGCAGACAGGGGCCTTTTAAAGATGTCATGCCCTTGATTCTGGCTGAATTTTTGGACATGTGAATATGTCTCTATATGATAAAAAAAAACATATGATCAAAAAAATGAAAAAGCTTACAGCACCTGGTATTCCCAGGCGGTCTCCCATCCAAGTACTAACCAGGCCCGACCCTGCTTAGCTTCCAAGATCGGACGAGTTCAGGGTGGTTTGGCCGTAAGCCATTATTGTGTGCAGAAAGGGGCCTTTTAAGATGTCATGCCCTTGATTCTGGCTGAATTTTTGGACATGTGAATATGTCTCTATATGATAAAAAAAAAAACATATGATAAAAAAAATGAAACAGCTTACAGCATTTGGTATTCCACAGGCGGTCTCCCATCCAAGTACTAACGAGGCCCGACCCTGCATAGCTTCCGAGATCGGACGAGATCGGGCGTGTTCAGGGTGGTATGGCCGTAAGCCATTATTGTGTGCAGAAAGGGGCCTTTTAAAGATGTCATGCCCTTGATTCTGGCTGAATTTTTGTACATGTGAATATGTCTCTCTATGATAAAAAAAAAACACATGATCAAAAAAATTAAACAGCTTACAGCATCTGGTATTCCACAGGCGGTCTCCCATCCAAGTACTAACCAGGCACTACCCTGGTTAGTTTCCGAGATCGGACGAGATCGGACGAGTTCAGGGTGGTATGACCGTAAGCCATTATTGTGTGCAGAAAGGGGCCTTTTAAAGATGTCATGCCCTTGATTCTGGTTGAATTTTTGGACATGTGAATATGTCTCTATATGATCAAAAAAAATCATATGATCAAAAAAAATTAAAAAGCTTACAGCACCTGGTATTCCCAGGCGGTCTCCCATCCAAGTACTAACCAGGCCCGACCCTGCTTAGCTTCCGAGATCGGACGAGTTCAGGGTGGTATGTCCTTAAGCCATTATTGTATGCAGAAAGGGGTCTTTTAAATATGTCATGCCCTTGATTCTGGCTGAATTTTTGGACATGTGAATATGTCTCTCTATGATAAAAAAAAAACACATGATCAAAAAAATGAAAAAGCTTACAGCATCTGGTATTCCACAGGCGGTCTCCCATCCAAGTACTAACCAGGCACGACCCTGCTTAGCTTCTGAGATCGAATGAGATCGGGCGTGTTCAGGGTGGTATGGCCGTAAGCCATTATTGTCTGCAGACAGGGGCCTTTTAAAGATGTCATGCCCTTGATTCTGGCTGAATTTTTGGACATGTGAATATGTCTCTCTATGATAAAAAAAAAACATATGATCAAAAAAATAAAAAAAGCTTACAGCACCTGGTATTCCCAGGCGGTCTCCCATCCAAGTACTAACCAGGCCCGAACCTGCTTAGCTTCCAAGATCGGACGAGTTCAGGGTGGTTTGGCTGTAAGCCATTATTGTGTGCAGAAAGGGGCCTTTTAAAGATGTCATGCCCTTGATTCTGGCTGAATTTTTGGACATGTGAATATGTCTCTATATGATAAAAAAAAAAACATATGATCAAAAAAATGAAACAGCTTACAGCATTTGGTATTCCACAGGCGGTCTCCCATCCAAGTACTAATGAGGCCCGACCCTGCATAGCTTCCGAGATCGGACGAGATCGGGCGTGTTCAGGGTGGTATGGCCGTAAGCCATTATTGTGTGCAGAAAGGGGCCTTTTAAAGATGTCATGCCCTTGATTCTGGCTGAATTATTGGATATGTGAATATGTCTCTATATGATAAAAAAAAAACATATGATCAAAAAAATGAAAAAACTTACAGCACCTGGTATTCCCAGGCGGTCTCCCATCCAAGTACTAACCAGGCCCTACCCTGCTTAGCTTCCGAGATCGGACGAGATCGGGCGTGTTCAGGGTGGTATGGCCGTAAGCCATTATTGTGTGCAGAAAGGGGCCTTTTAAAGATGTCATGCCCTTGATTCTGGCTGAATTTTTGGACATGTGAATATGTCTCTATATGATAAAAAAAAACATATGATCAAACAAAATGAAAAAGCTTACATCACCTGGTATTCCCAGGCGGTCTCCCATCCAAGTACTAACCAGGCCCGACCCTGCTTAGCTTCTGAGATCGAACGAGATCGGGCGTGTTCAGGGTGGTATGGCCGTAAGCCATTATTGTGTGCAGACAGGGGCCTTTTAAAGATGTCATGCCCTTGATTCTGGCTGAATTTTTGGACATGTGAATATGTCTCTATATGATAAAAAAAAACATGATCAAAAAAATGAAAAAGGTTACAGCACCTGGTATTCCACAGGCGGTCTCCCATCCAAGTACTAATGAGGCCCGACCCTGCATAGCTTCCGAGATCGGACGAGATCGGGCGTGTTCAGGGTGGTATGGCCGTAAGCCATTATTGTGTGCAGAAAGGGGCCTTTTAAAGATGTCATGCCCTTGATTCTGGCTGAATTATTGGATATGTGAATATGTCTCTATATGATAAAAAAAAAACATATGATCAAAAAAATGAAAAAACTTACAGCACCTGGTATTCCCAGGCGGTCTCCCATCCAAGTACTAACCAGGCCCTACCCTGCTTAGCTTCCGAGATCGGACGAGATCGGGCGTGTTCAGGGTGGTATGGCCGTAAGCCATTATTGTGTGCAGAAAGGGGCCTTTTAAAGATGTCATGCCCTTGATTCTGGCTGAATTTTTGGACATGTGAATATGTCTCTATATGATAAAAAAAAACATATGATCAAACAAAATGAAAAAGCTTACAGCACCTGGTATTCCCAGGCGGTCTCCCATCCAAGTACTAACCAGGCCCGACCCTGCTTAGCTTCTGAGATCGAACGAGATCGGGCGTGTTCAGGGTGGTATGGCCGTAAGCCATTATTGTGTGCAGAAAGGGGCCTTTTAAAGATGTCATGCCCTTGATTCTGGCTGAATTTTTGGACATGTGAATATGTCTCTATATGATAAAAAAAAACATGATCAAAAAAATGAAAAAGGTTACAGCACCTGGTATTCCCAGGCGGTCTCCCATCCAAGTACTAACCAGGCCTTAACCTGCTTAGCTTCTGAGATCGAACGAGATCGGGCGTGTTCAGGGTGGTATGGCCGTAAGCCATTATTGTCTGCAGACAGGGGCCTTTTAAAGATGTCATGCCCTTGATTCTGGCTGAATTTTTGGACATGTGAATATGTCTCTATATGATAAAAAAAAACATATGATCAAAAAAATGAAAAAGCTTACAGCACCTGGTATTCCCAGGCGGTCTCCCATCCAAGTACTAACCAGGCCCGACCCTGCTTAGCTTCCAAGATCGGACGAGTTCAGGGTGGTTTGGCCGTAAGCCATTATTGTGTGCAGAAAGGGGCCTTTTAAGATGTCATGCCCTTGATTCTGGCTGAATTTTTGGACATGTGAATATGTCTCTATATGATAAAAAAAAAAACATATGATAAAAAAAATGAAACAGCTTACAGCATTTGGTATTCCACAGGCGGTCTCCCATCCAAGTACTAACGAGGCCCGACCCTGCATAGCTTCCGAGATCGGACGAGATCGGGCGTGTTCAGGGTGGTATGGCCGTAAGCCATTATTGTGTGCAGAAAGGGGCCTTTTAAAGATGTCATGCCCTTGATTCTGGCTGAATTTTTGTACATGTGAATATGTCTCTCTATGATAAAAAAAAAACACATGATCAAAAAAATTAAACAGCTTACAGCATCTGGTATTCCACAGGCGGTCTCCCATCCAAGTACTAACCAGGCACTACCCTGGTTAGTTTCCGAGATCGGACGAGATCGGACGAGTTCAGGGTGGTATGACCGTAAGCCATTATTGTGTGCAGAAAGGGGCCTTTTAAAGATGTCATGCCCTTGATTCTGGTTGAATTTTTGGACATGTGAATATGTCTCTATATGATCAAAAAAAATCATATGATCAAAAAAAATTAAAAAGCTTACAGCACCTGGTATTCCCAGGCGGTCTCCCATCCAAGTACTAACCAGGCCCGACCCTGCTTAGCTTCCGAGATCGGACGAGTTCAGGGTGGTATGTCCTTAAGCCATTATTGTATGCAGAAAGGGGTCTTTTAAATATGTCATGCCCTTGATTCTGGCTGAATTTTTGGACATGTGAATATGTCTCTCTATGATAAAAAAAAAACACATGATCAAAAAAATGAAACAGCTTACAGCATCTGGTATTCCACAGGCGGTCTCCCATCCAAGTACTAACCAGGCACGACCCTGCTTAGTTTCCGAGATCGGACGAGATCGGATGAGTTCAGCGTGGTATGACCGTAAGCCATTATTGTGTGCAGAAAGGGGCCTTTTAAAGATGTCATGCCCTTGATTCTGGTTGAATTTTTGGACATGTGAATATGTCTCTATATGATAAAAAAAAAACATATGATCAAAAAAATGAAAAAGCTTACAGCACCTGGTATTCCCAGGCGGTCTCCCATCCAAGTACTAACCAGGCCCGACCCTGCTTAGCTTCCAAGATCGGACGAGTTCAGGGTGGTTTGGCCGTAAGCCATTATTGTGTGCAGAAAGGGGCCTTTTAAGATGTCATGCCCTTGATTCTGGCTGAATTTTTGGACATGTGAATATGTCTCTATATGATAAAAAAAAAAACATATGATCAAAAAAATGAAACAGCTTACAGCATTTGGTATTCCACAGGCGGTCTCCCATCCAAGTACTAACGAGGCCCGACCCTGCATAGCTTCCGAGATCGGACGAGATCGGGCGTGTTCAGGGTGGTATGGCCGTAAGCCATTATTGTGTGCAGAAAGGGGCCTTTTAAAGATGTCATGCCCTTGATTCTGGCTGAATTTTTGTACATGTGAATATGTCTCTCTATGATAAAAAAAAAACACATGATCAAAAAAATTAAACAGCTTACAGCATCTGGTATTCCACAGGCGGTCTCCCATCCAAGTACTAACCAGGCACTACCCTGGTTAGTTTCCGAGATCGGACGAGATCGGACGAGTTCAGGGTGGTATGACCGTAAGCCATTATTGTGTGCAGAAAGGGGCCTTTTAAAGATGTCATGCCCTTGATTCTGGTTGAATTTTTGGACATGTGAATATGTCTCTATATGATCAAAAAAAATCATATGATCAAAAAAAATTAAAAAGCTTACAGCACCTGGTATTCCCAGGCGGTCTCCCATCCAAGTACTAACCAGGCCCGACCCTGCTTAGCTTCCGAGATCGGACGAGTTCAGGGTGGTATGTCCTTAAGCCATTATTGTA
>NW_026870359.1:132500-135000 GCF_963584025.1 Labrus mixtus
ATGAAAAAATGTACAGCACCTGGTATTCCCAGGCGGTCTCCCATCCAAGTACTAACTAGGCCCGACCCTGCTTAGCTTCCGAGATGGCACGAGATCGGGCGTGTTAAGGGTGGTATGGCCGTAAGCCTTTTATTGTGTGCAGACAGGGGCCTTTTAAAGATGTTATGCCCTTGATTCTGGCTGAATTTTTGGACATGTGAATATGTCTCTCTATGATAAAAAAAAAACATATGATCAAAAAAATAAAAAAAGCTTACAGCGTCTGGTATTCCCAGGCGGTCTCCCATCCAAGTACTAACCAGGCCCGAACCTGCTTAGCTTCCAAGATCGGACGAGTTCAGGGTGGTTTGGCCGTAAGCCATTATTGTATGCAGAAAGGGGTCTTTTAAAGATGTCATGCCCTTGATTCTGGCTGAATTTTTGGACATGTGAATATGTCTTTATATGATAAAAAAAAACATATGATCAAAAAAATGAAAATGCTTACAGCACCTGGTATTCCAAGGTGGTCTCCCATCCAAGTACTAACCAGGCCCGACCCTGCTTAGCTTCCGAGATCGGACGAGATCGGGCGTGTTCAGGGTGGTATGGCCGTAAGCCATTATTGTGTGCAGACAGGGGCCTTTTAAAGATGTCATGCCCTTGATTCTGGCTGAATTTGTGGACATGTGAATATGTCTCTCTATGATAAAAAAAACATATGATCAAAAAAATAAGAAAAGATACAGCATCTGGTATTCCCAGGCGGTCTCCCATCCAAGTACTAACCAGGCCCTACCCTGCTTAGCTTCTGGGATCTGACGAGATCAAGCGTGTTCAGGGTGGTATGGCCATAAGCCATTATTGTGTGCAGAGAGGGGCCTTTTAAAGATGTCATGCCCTTGATTCTGGCTGAATTTTTGGACATGTGAATATGTCTTTATATGATAAAAAAAAACATATGATCAAAAAAATGAAAATGCTTACAGCACCTGGTATTCCAAGGTGGTCTCCCATCCAAGTACTAACCAGGCCCGACCCTGCTTAGCTTCCGAGATCGGACGAGATCGGGCGTGTTCAGGGTGGTATGGCCGTAAGCCATTATTGTGTGCAGACAGGGGCCTTTTAAAGATGTCATGCCCTTGATTCTGGCTGAATTTGTGGACATGTGAATATGTCTCTCTATGATAAAAAAAACATATGATCAAAAAAATAAGAAAAGCTTACAGCATCTGGTATTCCCAGGCGGTCTCCCATTCAAGTACTAACCAGGCCCGACCCTGCTTAGCTTCCGAGATGGGACGAGATCGGGCGTGTTAAGGGTGGTATGGCCGTAAGCCATTATTGTGTGCAGACAGGGGCCTTTTAAAGATGTTATGCCCTTGATTCTGGCTGAATTTTTGGACATGTGAATATGTCTCTATATGATAAAAAAAGAACATATGATCAAAAAAAATGAAAAAGCTTACAGCACCTGGTATTCCCAGGCGGTCTCCCATCCAAGTACTAACCAGGCCAGACGCTGCTTAGCTTCCGAGATCGGACAAGTTCAGGGTGGTATGTCCTTAAGCCATTATTGTGTGCAGAAAGGGGCCTTTTAAAGATGTCATGCCCTTGATTCTGGCTGAATTTTTGGACATGTGAATATGTCTCTATATGATAAAAAAAAAACATATGATCAAAAAAATGAAAAAACTTACAGCACCTGGTATTCCCAGGCGGTCTCCCATCCAAGTACTAACCAGGCCCTACCCTGCTTAGCTTCCGAGATCGGACGAGATCAGGCGTGTTCAGGGTGGTATGGCCGTAAGCCATTATTGTGTGCAGACAGGGGCCTTTTAAAGATGTCATGCCCTTGATTCTGGCTGAATTTTTGGACATGTGAATATGTCTCTCTATGATAAAAAAAAACATATGATCAAAAAAATGAAAAAGCTTACAGCACCTGGTATTCCTAGGCGGTCTCCCATCCAAGTATTAACCAGGCCCGACCCTGCTTTGCTTCTGAGATCGGGCGTGTTCAGGGTGGTATGGACGTAAGCCATTATTGTGTGCAGAAAGGGGCCTTTTAAAGATATCATGCCCTTGATTCTGGCTGAATTTTTGGACATGTGAATATGTCTCTATATGATAAAAAAAAAACATATGATCAAAAAAATGAATAAGCTTACAGCACCTGGTATTCCCAGGCGGTCTCCCATCCAAGTACTAACTAGGCCCGACCCTGCTTAGCTTCCGAGATCGGACGAGATCAGGCGTGTTCAGGGTGGTATGGCCGTAAGCCATTATTGTCTGCAGATAAGGGCCTTTTAAAGATGTCATGCCCTTGATTCTGGCTGAATTTTTGGACATGTGAATATGTCTCTCTATGATAAAAAAAAAACATATGATCAAAAAAATAAAAAAAGCTTACAGCATCTGGTATTCCCAGGCGGTCTCCCATCCAAGTACTAACCAGGCCCGAACCTGCTTAGCTTCCAAGATCGGACGAGTTCAGGGTGGTTTGGCCGTAAGCCATTAT
>NW_026870359.1:147500-155000 GCF_963584025.1 Labrus mixtus
GGTCTCCCATCCAAGTACTAACCAGGCCCGACCCTGCATAGCTTCCGAGATCGGACGAGATCGGGCGTGTTCAGGGTGGTATGGCCGTAAGCCATTATTGTGTGCAGAAAGGGGCCTTTTAAAGATGTCATGCCCTTGATTCTGGCTAAATTTTTGGACATGTGAATATGTCTCTATATGATAAAAAAAAAACATATGATCAAAAAAATGAAAAAGCTTACAGCGTCTGGTATTCCCAGGCGGTCTCCCATCCAAGTACTAACCAGGCACTACCCTGCTTAGCTTCCGAGATCGGACGAGATCAGGCGTGTTCAGGGTGATATGGCCGTAAGCCATTATTATGTGCAGACAGGGGCCTTTTAAAGATGTCATGCCCTTGATTCTGGCTGAATTTTTGGACATGTGAATATGTCTCTATATGATTAAAAAAAAACATATGATCAAAAAAATGAAAAAGCTTACAGCACCTGGTATTACCAGGCGGTCTCCCATCCAAGTACTAACCTGGCCCGACCCTGCTTACCTTCTGAGATCGGACGAATTCAGGGTTGTATGGCCGTAAGCCATTATTGTGTGCAGAAAGGGGCCTTTTAAAGATGTCAAGCCCTTGATTCTGGCTGAATTTTTGGACATGTGAATATGTCTCTATATGATAAAAAAAAACATATGATCAAAAAAATGAAAATGCTTACAGCACCTGGTATTCCCAGGTGGTCTCCCATCCAAGTACTATCCAGGCCCGACCCTGCTTAGCTTCCGAGATCGGACGAGATCGGGCGTGTTCAGGGTGGTATGGCCGTAAGCCATTATTGTGTGCAGACAGGGGCCTTTTAAAGATGTCATGCCCTTGATTCTGGCTGAATTTGTGGACATGTGAATATGTCTCTCTATGATAAAAAAAACATATGATCAAAAAAATAAAAAAGCTTACAGCATCTGGTATTCCCAGGCGGTCCCCCATTCAAGTACTAACCAGGCCCGACCCTGCTTAGCTTCCGAGATGGGACGAGATCGGGCGTGTTAAGGGTGGTATGGCCGTAAGCCATTATTGTGTGCAGAAATGGGCCTTAAAGATGTCATTCCCTTGATTCTGGCTGAATTGTTGGACATGTGAATATGTCTCTCTATGATAAAAAAAAAACACATGATCAAAAAAATGAAAAAGCTTACAGCACCTGGTATTCCTAGGTGGTCTCCCATCCAAGTACTAACCAGGCCTGACCTTGCTTAGCTTCCGAGATCGGGCGTGTTTTTTTTTTTTTTTTTTATCTTTTATTATCAAAATTACAAAAACATTTATAATTCTTTCACATCATTTACAACAAATGCTATTACAATACATACACCCTCTAAATTAAACCTCCCCTCTGACGCAAACGGCACCCTAAAAACAATAAAAACATAGCATCAGAAAAAAAACTCAAACCACCCCTGATACCCCCAACTCATGACAACTCTTCTGAGTCCCTCCCCCAAAGCAAACACCCCTCTGAAAACAAACCACAAAAACATACAAAAACCCCACAGTATTCTCAAAAAAACACTGAGAAAAAAAAAACACCAAATCAAATCACCCATTTTCCCCATGACCAAAAAAGAAGCCCTCGTACCAAAAAAACAAAAACAAAATAATTTAGACATCCCACATAATTCCCTCCTCATTTACTCTACACACATTCGCACCTTCCACAAACATTCTCACAAACTCACTCTCATTCGCTATGTACAACAATTTAAGATGTGCTTTCCATTCATTCACAAACATTCTCCACACATTCATTTTCTTACTTTCATACAGTGCATAATTCCTTCTGTTAAAAACCTCTTTTCTTGCAAAAGCCAAAATTATATTCATTACATTGTGATTTTTTTGTTTTGTTCCCACCCCCAACAACACCGACAATTCCCACCCCCTTTCATTCCAACACTCATTCTTACTGCATTTCCCCAACATTTCTCTTATTTTTCCCCAAAAATAAACCAATTCCCCACACGTAACAAACAAATGTATTAAATCCTCATCCGTACTTTCACATACACAACACTTTCTTTCATACCTCTCCTTATGGATCTGATGCAGGACGATGCAGGTGAAGATCCTCCTGTGCCTCAGTTTGAAATCTAGGTCAAATATTGCATGTGGTGTATGCGGAATGTTAATGTTCTTCCATATCATGTTGCTTGTTATGTCCGGGTATGTGTCTGTCCATTTTACTTCGGATGTGGGTTTCTGTATTCTATGTGTGATTGCGCACCTATACCAAATTTTTGTAGTGACATCTGTAATGTTGTGTTTCTTCTCCCCTAGGCACAGGGAGATCCCCCCCACATCGTCCTGCATCACTCCCTCCTTCTCTTTGATTAATTTTTCCCATTCGCTCGACAAAGACAATTTTACATTTGCAAACACTCCCTCAATCACATCCTTTCTGCACACACACCCTTTATTTTTTAAACCCCTCACCACCATTTGTAAATCAAAATCCCCCCCACAGTTCAGTAAATCCCTTATTCTAATATATCCCGCTTTCGACATAGCTTCACACTTAATTACCCTCTCCCCATTTTTAAAATACGGGCTCGAGAGGAAGGGCAGTCGTAGCACTGACCCTCTCGTTCCGCACTCTGGTACAGTCCAGGATGAAACCTGATACCACGCACTGAGTACTTCCTGGAAAAACCGTGGCAAGTGTTTAAATGAATCCGGGTTATTGATCTGGTACAGGTTGTCCTCGTTGTAGAGTCCAAAACTGCACAGATATTGTTTGAAGTGGTTTTTCCAAACTACGTTCCGGTTCTGGTCCATAAATTTGCCTATCAATTTGACTCTTAGTGCTACTTTTTTTGTAAGTAAATCAATCAAAGCTAGCCCCCCCTGATCTTTAGCCCCTATTATTGTTTTGTGAGCTATACTCGCTGCTTTGTTTTTCCAAATAAAGTCCCTAATGGTCTTTGAAATCTCCTTAAAGGCCCAGTCCGGAAGCGTACAAGTACTCAGCGCATGATTCACTTTGGACAACACGAGAGCATTTGTTACGGCTACCCTTCCTCTCAACAATAGACCCCTCGCTTTCCACAAATTCAATGTTTTTTTAATTTTACCCACCACCTCTTTCCATGTTACATCATCACATTCATTCTCATTTTTCCCCATATTCACTCCCAACACTTTTCTTCTCTCACACACCGTTTTAAATCCCCACTTATTAACTAGATTGGATTCCTTACCTAGTAACATCATTTCTGACTTATTTTCATTTACTTTTGCCCCAGATGCTCTTTCATAAGTTTGTACATGTTTTAATATCAATTCTATATCCTCCTCTCCTTTTACCATTATATTCACGTCATCTGCATACTGTATTATTTTTACGTTTTCCTTACCTATACCTTTTATGTTTACGTCTTCCGATATCAGTGCTGCCAGCGGCTCTGCTACCAAGCTGTACAACAGCGCTGACATCGGACATCCTTGTCTCACTGACCTTGATATTTTAAAAGAATCAGTTAGTTCCCCGTTACATTTTATCTTGCTTTCCGCTCCTGTATACAACATATTTATCCATTCTCTCATTCTCTCCCCGAATCCAAACTTCTCTAACACCTTCCCCATGAACCCGTGATCTACTCTGTCAAAAGCTTTATTTAAATCAATCCCTAGCCATATTCCCCCCTCCCCTTCCATATCCCTGACCGTCTGTTTTATTGAAATGATTGAGTCTGCTATGTCTCTGTTTGGTATACTGTATGATTGTGTTTGTTCTATGATTGTTCCTATTACCTCCCTGATTCTATTGGCTATTGTTTTCGCTATGATTTTGTAGTCTGTGTTGAGTAGGCTGATTGGTCTGTAGTTGTCCAGATTTTTATTGTCCCCCTTGTTTTTGTAAAAAATAGTAACCACCCCTTCCCCTAAACTTTTTGGTATATGTTTCACTTTTTCCATATATTTACTCAATGTGTTCACCAAGGGCACCAGCTGCTCTTTGAAAGCTTGGTAGAATTCCGCAGTTAGGCCATCGCTCCCAGGACTTTTGTTTTTGTTTAACCCCTCTAAAGCACTTCTGATTTCTCCCTCTGTAAACTCACAATCACACCACATTTTATCGTCCTCGCTTAGTTTTTTCTTTAAGGCACCCAAAGCTCTGTTCACACTCACGCTATCACACTCCTGTCTCGAAAACAGGCTTTCATAATAGCCCTTTACTATTTCTAAAATTCCCTTTTTATCTGTCACACTTTTACCTGCTTCATTTAATAATTCGTTTATTTCTGTTCTTTTTTGTTTTTGTTTTTCCAGACCTAAAAAAAAGGCTGTACTCCTCTCCCCCTCATACATATATTGTATTTTACTCCTAATGGCTGCACCCCTACTCTTTTTAAGTTCAATCACTCCCAACTGTTCTTTTAAATGTATGTATTTTTCGACATCTACATTATCTACACTGTCAAGCGATGCTATTTCCTCACTTAGTTGTTTTCTCAAATTCTCTTCCTTTCTATTTTCTCTCCACTTTTTCTCTTTACTATAATTGATACACTTTTTTTTAATTCTGACTTTTACACTATCCCACCACACATTCATATCTTCACTCTCATTCCACTCATATCCCACATCATTCAACAATCTTTCCATACTTTTCACAAACATTCCATCATCCAGCAAGCTTGCATTAAAGCACCATATCCCTCCTTTACGTACATTCGTTTCTTTTCTAAACGTGATTTCTATTCCAGCGTGATCGCTCCACATATTAGTTTTATATTCAACTTCTTTAATCCACCTCACTACCTCGCATGTCACCAAAGCATAATCTATTCTAGATTGTTTTAATCTATTCAGTACAATTTGTCTCCTGGAGAACACCCTCTCCCATGGATGTAGCAATCTCCAAATATCAATGCATTGTTTCGTTATCATTATATCTTTAAGTGTCCCCCTGCTCACATCCCCCTTAAACACATTATTTTTTGACACATCGGTGGGTGTCATCGCCACATTAAAGTCACCGATTATTATACAATTCCTTTCCCACCATTTGCTTATTGCAATGAAGAATGTTTTCCTTTCTTTTTCTCCATTCGGTGCATATATATTTATGATTCTTATATTTTTCGTTTCATACACACAGTCTATTACTATTATTCTTCCTTCTTTGTCTCCATAAACCAAATTTACCCCTGTTACCCGACCCGTTTTGACTAAAACCGCCACTCCTCTCGCCCTCGACGTGCCATTGGAGCAGAAAATATGGCCCACAAAGTCTTTTTTTATGTCTTCCACCAGGGAATCATCCCACCTGGTCTCCTGCAGGCACAAAACGTCATTCTGCAAGGAAAGAATCGCATGTCTTTTTTCTTTGTTCCTTAGTCCATTCACGTTTATCGAAAATAAATTAAAGGCCATTATCATAAAAATAAAAACAAAAAAAACGGATTTACAGGGGTTATTGTCAGTCATTATTTGTCCTTACATTTCAATTTTTTCACCAACTTTTTTCGTTGTCCAAGACTTAGTCTTTTTTGCGCACTCGCCAGTTCACTCACATCCATTTCGCTGTCCGTTTCATTGGGACTGGTGCTTTTACCCGTATTATTTAGCGTGATTTTTCTCCCTCCCGCCTGTCCAACACCACTCTCAGGCATCTCCCTCCCCTCTGTGCTCATGCTTACCCCCGGGTCTTCTGCCACGTCCCTTCCGTCTCCTTTTTTCCCTCTCTCGCTCGTTTTTCGCTGCTTCTGCTGTCCTCCCTCTCCAGCCAGCTCCGGCGTCTCCAGCTCGCACTCTGACGCCCGTTCTCCTCCGCTCTCTCCGCTCTGCTCCATTTCTCCGTCACTGTTCTCGTCTTCTCTGATCTCCTTCCTGCTTGCTCCGATCACCTCCTTCTCCTCCGCCTCCTCCTCGTACACCTCCTCCGCCTCGTCTTCATCCTCGTACACCTCCTCCACCTCGTTCTTGCTTTCCTCTCCGTTCTCACACTCACATTCATTTTCTCTTTTTTTACAGTTTGTGCATTTTGTGCTGTTCGCGCTGCACTCTCGCGCAAAGTGTCCCTGCACCCCACAGTTGTGGCACATAAATTCTGGACACTCTCTCAGGATGTGTCCCGGCTGGATGCACATCCTGCACACTTTTTGTTGTCTATCATGTATTACTCTAAAGTATTCGTTCCCCATCACAGTGTTAAACTTTGTGGAGTAAGGGAGTGACTGTACCTGGTCATTAAATCTGACCCGGACAAACCTCGTTCCGTCAGCTATCATTGTTCCAGGCCACATTCTGCGTTTTATTGGTGATGTCGGTTTCACTCCCCATCCCGTCAGCTTCCAAACTATTTCTTCATCTGTGATATACGCTGGCAGGTTTAAAAAAGACACCACCAGCTCATCATTATTTAGTTCTCTCGCCACGACTCTGGTCTCTCCGATTTTAAATCCATCCAGCAGTCTTTCCTTTCCTTTAATGTTGCTCACCGTCACCTCCAGTTTTTCAGGTCCCAGGGTTCTGCACGCCAGCAGGCCCCCACAGATCATTTTTATGTTGCTCATGACGTGATTTAGAGGAACTTTGTCTCCCACCATTTCAATGTTTAGTGTTAGTTTTCTCTCAAAAGACACTTTTGCTTCCTCTTTTTCTGCTCTCTCGCCACCTCTCCCATTCTCTGCATGCGGAGCAATCAGCCCGCCGCTCCTCTCTCTTCCTCTCTCTCCGTCATCCATTCCGTTCCCTGTTTCATTTGCCGTTTTCATCCGTCCTTTTTGTCCGTCGTTCTTCTCGTTGTCGTTTAATCCATTCCTTTGTTTCAGTGCCATGTTTGTTTGTTCACGTTGTTGTCCGTTCTCTTTTCCTTTTTCCATCTCTCCAGTCCGTGGTCCTGTCATCTTTGTGATCCGTCCGTGTGAGTTTGCTCGCGACATACGAGCAAACATTCACAAAAAACAAAAATTCTTCACAAAATTGTGGAAAAAAAACAGGAAAAAAAGGTGAAAAGAAAAACTATCCCCCTAACAGTCAGTGACTGCTGGGGGACATTCACTCACAATCTGAGGTATTTAAATAAATCCAAAGCGCATCCAAAAAACAAACAAATTAGTCCAGCTGTCCTGCTCAGTACTGACACGTCAGCTCTCCTTCAGCACCACACAAACTCTGACAGCAAAAGGGGCGTGTTCAGGGTGGTATGGCCGTAAGCCATTATTGTGTGCAGAAATGGGCCTTAAAGATGTCATTCCCTTGATTCTGGCTGAATTTTTGGACATGTGAATATGTCTCTATATGATAAAAAAAAAACATATGATCAAAAAAATGAAAAAGCTTACAGCACCTGGTATTCCCAGGCGGTCTCCCATCCAAGTACTAACCAGGCCTGACCTTGCTTAGCTTCCGAGATCGGAAGAGATCGGGCGTGTTCAGGGTGGTATGGCCGTAAGCCATTATTGTGTGCAGACAGGGGCCTTTTAAAGATGTCATGCCCTTGATTCTGGCTGAATTTTTGGACA
>NW_026870359.1:160000-162500 GCF_963584025.1 Labrus mixtus
TCCTCTCAACAATAGACCCCTCGCTTTCCACAAATTCAATGTTTTTTTAATTTTACCCACCACCTCTTTCCATGTTATATCATCACATTCATTCTCATTTTTCCCCATATTCACTCCCAACACTTTTCTTCTCTCACACACCGTTTTAAATCCCCACTTATTAACTAGATTGGATTCCTTACCTAGTAACATAATTTCTGACTTATTTTCATTTACTTTTGCCCCAGATGCTCTTTCATAAGTTTGTACATGTTTTAATATTAATTCTATATCCTCCTCTCCTTTTACCATTATATTCACGTCATCTGCATACTGTATTATTTTTACGTTTTCCTTACCTATACCTTTTATGTTTACGTCTTCCGATATCAGTGCTGCCAGCGGCTCTGCTACCAAGCTGTACAACAGCGCTGACATCGGACATCCTTGTCTCACTGACCTTGATATTTTAAAAGAATCAGTTAGTTCCCCGTTACATTTTATCTTGCTTTCCGCTCCTGTATACAACATATTTATCCATTCTCTCATTCTCTCTCCGAATCCAAACTTCTCTAACACCTTCCCCATGAACCCGTGATCTACTCTGTCAAAAGCTTTATTTAAATCAATCCCTAGCCATATTCCCCCCTCCCCTTCCATATCCCTGACCGTCTGTTTTATTGAAATGATTGAGTCTGCTATGTCTCTGTTTGGTATACTGTATGATTGTGTTTGTTCTATGATTGTTCCTATTACCTCCCTGATTCTATTGGCTATTGTTTTCGCTATGATTTTGTAGTCTGTGTTGAGTAGGCTGATTGGTCTGTAGTTGTCCAGATTTTTATTGTCCCCCTTGTTTTTGTAAAAAATAGTAACCACCCCTTCCCCTAAACTTTTTGGTATATGTTTCACTTTTTCCATATATTTACTCAATTTGTTCACCAAGGGCACCAGCTGCTCTTTGAAAGCTTGGTAGAATTCCGCAGTTAGGCCATCGCTCCCAGGACTTTTGTTTTTGTTTAACCCCTCTAAAGCACTTCTGATTTCTCCCTCTGTAAACTCACAATCACACCACATTTTATCGTCCTCGCTTAGTTTTTTCTTTAAGGCACCCAAAGCTCTGTTCACACTCACGCTATCACACTCCTGTCTCGAAAACAGGCTTTCATAATAGCCCTTTACTATTTCTAAAATTCCCTTTTTATCTGTCACACTTTTACCTGCTTCATTTAATAATTCGTTTATTTCTGTTCTTTTTTGTTTTTGTTTTTCCAGACCTAAAAAAAAGGCTGTACTCCTCTCCCCCTCATACATATATTGTATTTTACTCCTAATGGCTGCACCCCTACTCTTTTTAAGTTCAATCACTCCCAACTGTTCTTTTAAATGTATGTATTTTTCGACATCTACATTATCTACACTGTCAAGCGATGCTATTTCCTCACTTAGTTGTTTTCTCAAATTCTCTTCCTTTCTATTTTCTCTCCACTTTTTCTCTTTACTATAATTGATACACTTTTTTTTAATTCTGACTTTTACACTATCCCACCACACATTCATATCTTCACTCTCATTCCACTCATATCCCACATCATTCAACAATCTTTCCATACTTTTCACAAACATTCCATCATCCAGCAAGCTTGCATTAAAGCACCATATCCCTCCTTTACGTACATTCGTTTCTTTTCTAAACGTGATTTCTATTCCAGCGTGATCGCTCCACATATTAGTTTTATATTCAACTTCTTTAATCCACCTCACTACCTCGCATGTCACCAAAGCATAATCTATTCTAGATTGTTTTAATCTATTTAGTACAATTTGTCTCCTGGAGAACACCCTCTCCCATGGATGTAGCAATCTCCAAATATCAATGCATTGTTTCGTTATCATTATATCTTTAAGTGTCCCCCTGCTCACATCCCCCTTAAACACATTATTTTTTGACACATCGGTGGGTGTCATCGCCACATTAAAGTCACCGATTATTATACAATTCCTTTCCCACCATTTGCTTATTGCAATGAAGAATGTTTTCCTTTCTTTTTCTCCATTCGGTGCATATATATTTATGATTCTTATATTTTTCGTTTCATACACACAGTCTATTACTATTATTCTTCCTTCTTTGTCTCCATAAACCAAATTTACCCCTGTTACCCGACCCGTTTTGACTAAAACCACCACTCCTCTCGCCCTCGACGTGCCATTGGAGCAGAAAATATGGCCCACAAAGTCTTTTTTTATGTCTTCCACCAGGGAATCATCCCACCTGGTCTCCTGCAGGCACAAAACGTCATTCTGCAAGGAAAGAATCGCATGTCTTTTTTCTTTGTTCCTTAGTCCATTCACGTTAATCGAAAATAAATTAAAGGCCATTATCATAAAAATAAAAACAAAAAAAACGGATTTACAGGGGTTATTGTCAGTCATTATTTGTCCTTACATTTCAATTTTTTCACCAACTTTTTTCGTTGTCCAAGACTTAGTCTTTTTTGCGCACTCGCCAGTTCACCCA
>NW_026870359.1:180000-185000 GCF_963584025.1 Labrus mixtus
TGATTGGTCTGTAGTTGTCCAGATTTTTATTGTCCCCCTTGTTTTTGTAAAAAATAGTAACCACCCCTTCCCCTAAACTTTTTGGTATATGTTTCACTTTTTCCATATATTTACTCAATGTGTTCACCAAGGGCACCAGCTGCTCTTTGAAAGCTTGGTAGAATTCCGCAGTTAGGCCATCGCTCCCAGGACTTTTGTTTTTGTTTAACCCCTCTAAAGCACTTCTGATTTCTCCCTCTGTAAACTCACAATCACACCACATTTTATCGTCCTCGCTTAGTTTTTTCTTTAAGGCACCCAAAGCTCTGTTCACACTCACGCTATCACACTCCTGTCTCGAAAACAGGCTTTCATAATAGCCCTTTACTATTTCTAAAATTCCCTTTTTATCTGTCACACTTTTACCTGCTTCATTTAATAATTCGTTTATTTCTGTTCTTTTTTGTTTTTGTTTTTCCAGACCTAAAAAAAAGGCTGTACTCCTCTCCCCCTCATACATAAATTGTATTTTACTCCTAATGGCTGCACCCCTACTCTTTTTAAGTTCAATCACTCCCAACTGTTCTTTTAAATGTATGTATTTTTCGACATCTACATTATCTACACTGTCAAGCGATGCTATTTCCTCACTTAGTTGTTTTCTCAAATTCTCTTCCTTTCTATTTTCTCTCCACTTTTTCTCTTTACTATAATTGATACACTTTTTTTTAATTCTGACTTTTACACTATCCCACCACACATTCATATCTTCACTCTCATTCCACTCATATCCCACATCATTCAACAATCTTTCCATACTTTTCACAAACATTCCATCATCCAGCAAGCTTGCATTAAAGCACCATATCCCTCCTTTACGTACATTCGTTTCTTTTCTAAACGTGATTTCTATTCCAGCGTGATCGCTCCACATATTAGTTTTATATTCAACTTCTTTAATCCACCTCACTACCTCGCATGTCACCAAAGCATAATCTATTCTAGATTGTTTTAATCTATTAAGTACAATTTGTCTCCTGGAGAACACCCTCTCCCATGGATGTAGCAATCTCCAAATATCAATGCATTGTTTCGTTATCATTATATCTTTAAGTGTCCCCCTGCTCACATCCCCCTTAAACACATTATTTTTTGACACATCGGTGGGTGTCATCGCCACATTAAAGTCACCGATTATTATACAATTCCTTTCCCACCATTTGCTTATTGCAATAAAGAACGTTTTCCTTTCTTTTTCTCCATTCGGTGCATATATATTTATGATTCTTATATTTTTCGTTTCATACACACAGTCTATTACTATTATTCTTCCTTCTTTGTCTCCATAAACCAAATTTACCCCTGTTACCCGACCCGTTTTGACTAAAACCGCCACTCCTCTCGCCCTCGACGTGCCATTGGAGCAGAAAATATGGCCCACAAAGTCTTTTTTTATGTCTTCCACCAGGGAATCATCCCACCTGGTCTCCTGCAGGCACAAAACGTCATTCTGCAAGGAAAGAATCGAATGTCTTTTTTCTTTGTTCCTTAGTCCATTCACGTTAATCGAAAATAAATTAAAGGCCATTATCATAAAAATAAAAACAAAAAAAACGGATTTACAGGGGTTATTGTCAGTCATTGTTTGTCCTTACATTTAAATTTTTTCACCAACTTTTTTCGTTGTCCAAGACTTAGTCTTTTTTGCGCACTCGCCAGTTCACCCACATCCATTTCGCTGTCCGTTTCATTGGGACTGGTGCTTTTACCCGTATTATTTAGCGTGATTTTTCTCCCTCCCGCCTGTCCAACACCACTCTCAGGCATCTCCCTCCCCTCTGTGCTCATGCTTACCCCCGGGTCTTCTGCCACGTCCCTTCCGTCTCCTTTTTTCCCTCTCTCGCTCGTTTTTCGCTGCTTCTGCTGTCCTCCCTCTCCAGCCAGCTCCGGCGTCTCCAGCTCGCACTCTGACGCCCGTTCTCCTCCGCTCTCTCTGCTCTGCTCCATTTCTCCGTCACTGTTCTCGTCTTCTCTGATCTCCTTCCTGCTTGCTCCGATCACCTCCTTCTCCTCCGCCTCCTCCTCGTACACCTCCTCCGCCTCGTCTTCATCCTCGTACACCTCCTCCACCTCGTTCTTGCTCTCCTCTCCGTTCTCACACTCACATTCATTTTCTCTTTTTTTACAGTTTGTGCATTTTGTGCTGTTCGCGCTGCACTCTCGCGCAAAGTGTCCCTGCACCCCACAGTTGTGGCACATAAATTCTGGACACTCTCTCAGGATGTGTCCCGGCTGGATGCACATCCTGCACACTTTTTGTTGTCTATCATGTATTACTCTAAAGTATTCGTTCCCCATCACAGTGTTAAACTTTGTGGAGTAAGGGAGTGACTGTACCTGGTCATTAAATCTGACCCGGACAAACCTCGTTCCGTCAGCTATCATTGTTCCAGGCCACATTCTGCGTTTTATTGGTGATGTCGGTTTCACTCCCCATCCCGTCAGCTTCCAAACTATTTCTTCATCTGTGATATACGCTGGCAGGTTTAAAAAAGACACCACCAGCTCATCATTATTTAGTTCTCTCGCCACGACTCTGGTCTCTCCGATCTTAAATCCATCCAGCAGCCTTTCCTTTCCTTTAATGTTGCTCACTGTCACCTCCAGTTTTTCAGGTCCCAGGGTTCTGCACGCCAGCAGGCCCCCACAGATCATTTTTATGTTGCTCATGACGTGATTTAGAGGAACTTTGTCTCCCACCATTTCAATGTTTAGTGTTAGTTTTCTCTCAAAAGACACTTTTGCTTCCTCTTTTTCTGCTCTCTCGCCACCTCTCCCATTCTCTGCATGCGGAGCAATCAGCCCGCCGCTCCTCTCTCTTCCTCTCTCTCCGTCATCCATTCCGTTCCCTGTTTCATTTGCCGTTTTCATCCGACCTTTTTGTCCGTCGTTCTTCTCGTTGTCGTTAAAACCATTCGTTTGTTTCAGTGCCATGTTTGTTTGTTCACGTTGTTGTCCGTTCTCTTTTCCTTTTTCCATCTCTCCAGTCCGTGGTCCTGTCATCTTTGTGATCCGTCCGTGTGAGTTTGCTCGCGACATACGAGCAAACATTCACAAAAAACAAAAATTCTTCACAAAATTGTGGAAAAAAAACAGGAAAAAAGGTGAAAAGAAAAACGATCCCCCTAACAGTCAGTGACTGCTGGGGGACATTCACTCACAATCTGAGGTATTTAAATAAATCCAAAGCGCATCCAAAAAAAAAACAAATTAGTCCAGCTGTCCTGCTCAGTACTGACACGTCAGCTCTCCTTCAGCACCACACAAACAATGACAGCAAAAGGGGCGTGTTCAGGGTGGTATGGCCGTAAGCCATTATTGTGTGCAGACAGGGGCCTTTTAAAGATGTCATGCCCTTGATTCTGGCTGAATTTTTGGACATGTGAATATGTCTCTCTATGATAAAAAAAAAACATATGATCAAAAAAATGAAAAAGCTTACAGCACCTGGTATTCCCAGGCGGTCTCCCATCCAAGTACTAACCAGGCACGACCCTGCTTAGCTTCCGAGATGGGATGAGATCGGGCGTGTTAAGGTTGGTATGGCCGTAAGCTGTTATTGTGTGCAGAAAGGGGCCTTTTAAAGATGTCATGCCCTTGATTCTGGCTGAATTTTTGGACATGTGAATATGTCTCTATATGATAAAAAAAAACATATAATCAAAAAAAATGAAAAAGCTTAGAGCACCTGGTATTCCCAGGCGGTCTCCCATCCAAGTACTAACCAGGCCCGACCCTGCTTAGCTTCCGAGATCTGACGAGATCGGGCGTGTTCAGGGTGGTATGGCCGTAAGCCATTATTGTGTGCAGAAAGGGGCCTTTTAAAGATGTCATGCCCTTGATTCTGGCTGAATTTTTGGACATGTGAATATGTCTCTATATGATAAAAAAAAACATATGATCAAAAAAATGAAAAAGCTTACAGCACCTGGTATTCCCAGGCGGTCTCCCATCCAAGTACTAACCAGGCCCGACCATGCTTAGCTTCCGAGATCGGATGAGATCAGGGTGGTATGGCCGTAAGCCATTATTGTGTGCAGAAAGGGGCCTTTTAAAGATGTCATGCCCTTGATTCTGGCTGAATTTTTGGACATGTGAATATGTCTCTATATGATAAAAAAAAACATATGATCAAAAAAATGAAAAAGCTTACAGCACCTGGTATTCCCAGGCGGTCTCCCATCCAAGTACTAACCAGGCCCTACCCTACTTAGCTTCCGAGATCGGACGAGTTCAGGGTGGTATGGCCGTAAGCCATTATTGTGTACAGAAAGGGGCATTTTAAATATGTCATGCCCTTGATTCTGGTTGAATTTTTGGACATGTGAATATGTCTCTATATGATAAAAAAAAAAACATATGATCAAAAAAAATGAAAAAGCTTACAGCACCTGGTATTCCCAGGCGGTCTCCCATCCAAGTACTAACCAGGCAAGACCCTGCTTAGCTTCCGAGATGGGACGAGATCGGGCGTGTTAAGGGTGGTATGGCCATAAGCTGTTATTGTGTGCAGAAAGGGGCCTTTTAAAGATGTCATGCCCTTGATTCTGGCTGAATTTTTGGACATGTGAATATGTCTCTATATGATAAAAAAAAAACATATGATCAAAAAAATGAAATAGCTTACAGCACCTGGTATTCCCAGGCGGTCTCCCATCCAAGTACTAACCAGGCCCGACAATGCTTAGCTTCCGAGATCGGATGAGATCAGGGTGGTATGGCCGTAAGCCATTATTGTGTGCAGAAAGGGGCCTTTTAAAGATGTCATGCCCTTGATTCTGGTTGAATTTTTGGACAAGAGAATATGTCTCTATATGATCAAAAAAATGTAAAAGCTTACAGCACCTGGTATTCCCAGGCGGTCTCCCATCCAAGTACTAAGCAGGCCTGACCCTGCTTAGCTTCCGAGATCTGACGGGTTCAGGGTGGTATGGCCGTAAGCCATTATTGTGTGCAGAAAG
>NW_026870359.1:207500-215000 GCF_963584025.1 Labrus mixtus
CGGGCGTGTTAAGGGTGGTATGGCCGTAAGCCGTTATTGTGTGCAGAAAGGGGCCTTTTAAAGATGTCATGCCCTTGATTCTGGCTGAATTTTTGGACATGTGAATATGTCTCTATATGATCAAAAAAAAACATATGATCAAAAAAATGAAAAAGCTTACAGCACCTGGTATTCCCAGGCGGTCTCCCATCCAAGTACTAACCAGGCCCTACCCTGCTTAGCTTCCGAGATCGGACAAGATCAGGCGTGTTCAGGGTGGTATGGCCATAAGCCATTATTGTGTGCAGACAGGGGCCTTTTAAAGATGTCATGCCCTTGATTCTGGCTGAATTTTTGGACATGTGAATATGTCTCTATATGATAAAAAAAAACATATGATCAAAAAAATGAAAACGCTTACAGCACCTGGTATTCCCAGGTGGTCTCCCATCCAAGTACTAACCAGGCCCGACCCTGCTTTGCTTCCGAGATCGGACGAGATCGGGCGTGTTCAGGGTGGTATGGCCGTAAGCCATTATTGTGTGCAGACAGGGGCCTTTTAAAGATGTCATGCCCTTGATTCTGGCTGAATTTGTGGACATGTGAATATGTCTCTCTATGATAAAAAAAACATATGATCAAAAAAATAAAAAAAGCTTACAGCATCTGGTATTCCCAGGCGGTCTCCCATTCAAGTACTAACCAGGCCCGACCGAGCCGAGCAGCACCTGAGCAGAGCAGCGAGCAGCACCTGAGCAGAGCAGCGAGCAGCACCTGAGCAGAGCAGCGTACTACGGTGAGCGTATTGCATAATTGCTTGTTCTGTTCTCCTCTGCACTGTGTTACTGTGTACCTACTCTTAGTTTAGCCTAGCAGTTAGCTTTACAATGGCTTCTTTTTCTGTCTCTCCCTCTCCTGCTCTCTCCTGCTCTACGTGTCAGATGTTAAGTTATTCCTCGTCCTCCTTTAGTGATAATGATACTTGTAAGAAATGTAGTTTATTTTTAGCTTTGGAGGCGAGGGTGTCTGAGTTAGAGAGACGGCTCCGCACCATTGAGTCGGAGTCATCGTATGCAGCAGTAGTTAGCCAGCCACCTGTAGCAGGTGCGGGCCGACATAGCTTGGCTTCCCCCCCGGTAACTCCCGAGCAGCCGGGAGGCAGTGGCTGGGTTACTGTCCGAGGGAAGCATAGTCGAAAATCGAAGCACACGGTTCCCCACCAACCACTTCACGTTTCAAACAAATTTTCCCCACTCAGCGACACACCCGCTGAGAATAAAACTCTGATTATTGGAGACTCCATAGTCCGAAACGTGAAGCTAGCGAAGTCAGCGGGCATAGTTAGGTGTATACCCGGGGCCAGAGCGGGCGACATCGCATCTCATTTAAAGTTGCTGACAAAGACTAAAGGTAGATTTGATACAATCGTAATTCATGTCGGCACAAATGACTCCCGACTACGCCAGTCGGAAGTCACTAAGGTTAATGTGGAGTCGGTGTGTACTTTTGCTAAGACGATGTCGGACTCCGTAGTGTTCTCTGGACCCCTCCCAAATCAGACCAGTGATGACATGTATAGCCGCATGTCATCACTCAACCGCTGGCTGTCGAGGTGGTGTCCAGCACACGATGTGGGCTTCATAGATAACTGGCAGTCTTTTTGGGGAAAACCTGGTCTGCTAGCTAGAGACGGCATCCATCCCACTTTGGACGGTGCAGCTCTATTATCTAGAAACATAGCAGAGGTTATTAGTCCAAAACCCTGACAACAACTCAGAGTTCAGACCAGGAGGCAGAGCTGCAGTCTTACACACTTCTCTGCGCCTCCCTTAGATCTGTCTCCCAGTCACTATAGCTGTAATTCTGAATCGAACTGTAGTTATACTATAGGTACTGTGTCTGTCCCCCGGCCCAAACGCGTTTTTATAAGTCATCCAAACGGCGTGAATCATCAGAATCTGATTAGAATCAAAACTACGAATACGATTTTGCTACAAGATCGGAGGATTCACTGCGGACTTTTGAACATTAGGTCCTTAGCATCCAAGTCTCTTTTAGTGAATGATCTGATATCAGATCAGCACATTGATTTACTTTTTTTGACTGAAACCTGGCTGTGTCGAGATGAATATGTTAGTTTGAATGAATCCACTCCTCCCAGTCATTTTAATACTCATATACCTCGAGACACCGGACGAGGTGGTGGAGTAGCAGCTATTTTTAATTCCAGTCTTTTAGTTAACCCTCGACCAAAGCTGAATTTTTCTTCTTTTGAAAGCCTTGTTCTTAGTCTTCCACATCCAGTCTCAAGAACCTTTCAGCCAGTTCTAGTTGCTGTAGTTTACCGCCCTCCTGGCCCATATTCTGAGTTTTTATCTGAGTTTGCAGAATTTTTATCAGACTTAGTCCTTAGCAGTGATAGAATAATTGTTGTAGGTGACTTCAATATCCATGTGGATGTTGAAAATGATAGCCTGAGCACAGCTTTCATGTCACTATTAGACTCTATTGGTTTCACCCAGGGTGTAAACGAACCTACTCATCATTTTAACCACACCCTGGATCTTGTTTTAGCTTATGGAATTGAAATCCATAACCTTACAGTTTTCCTAGAAAATCCTCTGCTATCAGACCATTTTTTTATTACATTTGATTTTGTCCTACTAGAATTACCTCTGCCTGGAAGAGGTGTGCTTTCTAGAAGTTTGTCGGATAGTGCTGTGGCTAGATTTAAGGAAGCTATTTCAGCTGTTTTTGATTCAGTACCGTGTTTCAACCCAGTTGGAAACTCTTACGATAGCTTTAGTCCCTCTCAGCTAGATCAGTTTGTTGATAGTGCAGTGGATTCGCTGAGAGTTACTCTGGATTCGATTGCTCCCCTGAAACAGAAGGTTGTCAAGCGGCGGAGAGTGGCTCCATGGTTCAACTCAGAAACCCGTACTCTGAAACAATCATCACGGAATTTTGAAAGAATATGGCGTTCGACCAAAACGGTAGAATCTCGTTTTTTCTGGCAGGATAGTCATAGAAGATATATGAAGGCTCTACGTCACGCCCGAGCTGCCTACTACTCCTCTCTAATCGAGGAAAACAAAGGCAATCCTAGATACCTTTTCAGCACTGTAGCCAGGCTGACAGAGAGTCATGGCTCCATTGAGCCTTGTATTCCTCTAGCCCTCAGCAGTAATGATTTCCTTAGCTTTTTCAACAACAAAGTTCTAGACATCAGAGACAAAATTGGTAACCTCCTGCCCTTACCTGGTGCAGATACGTCTGTTGCGGCAGAGACAGTTCCAGGACCAGATATTAGTCTCGACTTTTTTTCTCCAATCGACCTTTCAGAGCTACATTCCATTTTTTCTGCATCGAAACCGTCAACCTGTATTTTGGACCCAATCCCAACCAAGCTGTTTAAGGAAGTCTTTCCCTTAGTTAGCAACTCCATATTAGATATGATCAATATGTCTTTACTGGCAGGCTATGTACCACAGACATTTAAAGTAGCGGTAATCAAACCTCTACTTAAAAAGCCTACTCTGGACTCAGGAACTCTGGCTAACTACAGACCTATATCCAACCTTCCTTTTATCTCGAAGATCCTGGAGAAGGTGGTAGCTAAACAGCTGTGTGACTTTCTCCATGACAACAGTTTATTTGAAGAGTTCCAGTCAGGATTTAGAGTCCACCATAGCACTGAGACTGCACTAGTTAGAGTTACAAACGATCTACTTCTAGCCTCAGACAGGGGACTTCTGTCTGTGCTCGTCTTGTTAGATCTTAGTGCTGCTTTTGACACCATTGACCATCGGATCCTGTTGTACAGACTGGAGCATTTGCTTGGAATTACAGGGACTGCTTTAAGTTGGTTTGAATCCTACTTATCAGACCGATCTCAGTTTGTACATGTTAATGATGAGTCCTCTATGCACACTAAAGTTTGCCATGGAGTCCCACAAGGTTCAGTGCTTGGACCAATTCTTTTTACATTATATATGCTTCCTCTGGGAAATATTATGAGGAAACACTCCATACAGTTTCATTGTTATGCAGATGATACTCAGCTTTATGTATCAATGAAGCCCGATGGTACCAGTCAGTTATGTCAGCTAGAAACATGCCTTAAGGACGTTAGGACCTGGATGACCAGAAATTTTTTGCTACTTAACTCAGACAAGACTGAAGTTATTGTGCTAGGCCCTAAGAACCTCAGAGAGACTTTTTCTAGTGATGTGACTGTCCTTAATGACATCAGCCTGGCATCTAGCACCACTGTTAGGAATCTAGGAGTTATTTTTGATCAAGATATGTCTTTTAGCTCTCACATCAGTCAAGTTTCAAGAACAGCCTACTTTCACCTTCGTAATATATCCAAGATCAGGAATATCCTGTCGCAAAGTGATGCAGAAAAACTAGTTCATGCATTTGTTACCTCCAGACTGGATTATTGTAACTCTCTTTTGTCAGGGTGCTCTGGCAAATCTCTAAAGACTCTTCAACGGGTCCAGAATGCTGCAGCTCGTGTACTGACCAGAACCAGGAAATGGGACCACATTACTCCTGTCCTGGCTTCTCTGCACTGGCTCCCTATACAGTCTAGAATAGAATTCAAGATCCTTCTTCTCACCTACAAAGCTCTAAATGGCCAGGCACCATCTTATCTTAAGGAGCTACTAGTGCCGTACTGTCCCTTGAGAGCGTTGCGGTCCCGGAGTGCAGGCCTGCTGGTGGTACCTACAGTCTCCAAGTGTACTATGGGGGGTAAAGCCTTCAGTTATCGGGCTCCTCTCCTCTGGAACCGCCTTCCAGCCGGGGTCCAGGAGGCAGACACAGTCTGTATTTTTAAGATTAGACTTAAAACTTTCCTTTTTGATAAATCTTATAGTTAGGGCTGGTGCTGGTGTAGACCAGCTCTTAGTTATGCTGCTATAGGCTTAGACTACCGGGGGAACTGGCACCTTGAGCTCCTCTCTCTCTCTCTCTCTCTCTCTCTCTCTCTCTCTATGCATATACAGTACATCATATTACTGCATGTATCTATCTATAAATCTCAGTCACTAACCACCTACTTTCCTGGGAGCTCTTGAGCTCCCCTAGGCTCCTCAAGATCATCGGTTGACGGCTTGCCAGAACAACCCCCACCCCACCACTACCCCCTCCCCACCGGATCGTGGGTTGGCGGCCTGCCAGAACAACCCCCCACACCCCCTCCCCTCCCCACCGGATTGCTGATGGACGGTCTACCTCCCCCCACCCCCTTGCTCTCTATCCCTCTTCCTGCATCTTATCCCATCTCTCCCCCTATCCCTTTCCAAGCCCGGCGCAGTCTAGGCCTGTGAAGACTGTTTCGTCATGAGCCGGGGATCCGGCCGAAGATTTCTGCCTTTTAATAAGGCAGTTTTTTCTTACCACTGTAACTTTTGCTGCTTTGCTAAAGTGCTCATGATGGATAGGCCGGATCTTTGTAACATAGCAATAAGTAAGGTCCTTTACCTGCTTTTTGTAACATAACAATGAGTAAGGTCTTTTACCTGCTCTTTTGTAATGTTAACAGACAATGAGTAAGGTATTTTACCTGCTTCTTGTAAAGTGTCTCGAGATAACACTTGTTATGAGTTGACGCTATACAAATAAAAGTTGATTGATTGATTGATAAAAGTTGACCCTGCTTAGCTTCCGAGATGGGACGAGATCGGGCGTGTTAAGGGTGGTATGGCCGTAAGCCATTATTGTGTGCAGACAGGGGCCTTTTAAAGATGTTATGCCCTTGATTCTGGCTGAATTTTTGGACATGTGAATATGTCTCTATATGATAAAAAAAAAACATATGATCAAAAAAATGAAAAAGCTTACAGCACCTGGTATTCCCAGGCGGTCTCCCATCCAAGTACTAACCAGGCCCTACCCTGCTTAGCTTCCGAGATCAGACGACATCAGGCGTGTTCAGGGTGGTATGGCCGTAAGCTGTTATTGTGTGCAGACAGGGGCCTTTTAAAGATCTCATGCCCTTGATTCTGGCTGAATTTTTGGACATGTGAATATGTCTCTATATGATAAAAAAAGAACATATGATCAAAAAAAATGAAAAAGCTTACAGCACCTGGTATTCCCAGGCGGTCTCCCATCCAAGTACTAACCAGGCCCCACCCTGCTTAGCTTCCAAGATCGGACGAGTTCAGGGTGGTATGGCCATAAGCCATTATTGTGTGCAGACAGGGGCCTTTTAAAGATGTCATGCACTTGATTCTGGCTGAATTTGTGGACATGTGAATATGTCTCTCTATGATAAAAAAAACATATGATCAAAAAAATAAAAAAAGCTTACAGCATCTGGTATTCCCAGGCGGTCTCCCATTCAAGTACTAACCAGGCCCGACCCTGCTTAGCTTCCGAGATGGGACGAGATCGGGCGTGTTAAGGGTGGTATGGCCGTAAGCCATTATTGTGTGCAGACAGGGGCCTTTTAAAGATGTTATGCCCTTGATTCTGGCTGAATTTTTGGACATGTGAATATGTCTCTATATGATAAAAAAAAAAAACATATGATCAAAAAAATGAAAAAGCTTACAGCACTTGGTATTCCCAGGCGGTCTCCCATCCAAGTACTAACCAGGCCCGACCCTGCTTAGCTTCCGAGATCGGACGAGATCAGGCGTGTTCAGGGTGGTATGGCCGTAAGCCATTATTGTGTGCAGAGAGGGGCCTTTTAAAGATGTCATGCCCTTGATTCTGGCTGAATTTTTGGACATGTGAATATGTCTCTATATGATAAAAAAAAACATGATCAAAAAAATGAAAAAGCTTACAGCACCTGGTATTCCCAGGCGGTCTCCCATCCAAGTACTAACCAGGCCCGACCCTGCTTAGCTTCTGAGATCGAACGAGATCGGGCGTGTTCAGGGTGGTATGGCCGTAAGCCATTATTGTCTGCAGACAGGGGCCTTTTAAAGATGTCATGCCCTTGATTCTGGCTGAATTTTTGGACATGTGAATATGTCTCTCTATGATAAAAAAAAAACATATGATCAAAAAAATAAAAAAAAGCTTACAGCGTCTGGTATTCCCAGGCGGTCTCCCATCCAAGTACTAACCAGGCCCGACCCTGCTTAGCTTCCAAGATCGGATGAGTTCAGGGTGGTTTGGCCGTAAGCCATTATTGTGTGCAGAAAGGGGCCTTTTAAAGATGTCATGCCCTTGATTCTGGCTGAATTTTTGGACATGTGAATATGTCTCTATATGATAAAAAAAAACATATGATCAAAAAAATGAAAACGCTTACAGCACCTGGTATTCCCAGGTGGTCTCCCATCCAAGTACTAACCAGGCCCGACCCTACTTAGTTTCCGAGATCGGACGAGATCGGGCGTGTTAAGGGTGGTATGGCCGTACGCTGTTATTGTGTGCAGAAAGGGGCCTTTTAAAGATGTCATGCCCTTGATTCTGGCTGAATTTTTGGACATGTGAATATGTCTCTATATGATAAAAAAAAAAACATATGATCAAAAAAATGAAAAAGCTTACAGC
>NW_026870359.1:222500-237500 GCF_963584025.1 Labrus mixtus
TGTCATGCCCTTGATTCTGCCTGAATTTTTGGACATGTGAATATGTCTCTATATGATAAAAAAAAACATATGACCAAAAAATGAAAAAGCTTACAGCACCTGGTATTCCCAGGCGGTCTCCCATCCAAGTACTAACCAGGCCCGACCCTGCATAGCTTCCGAGATCGGACGAGATCGGGCGTGTTCAGGGTGGTATGGCCGTAAGCCATTATTGTGTGCAGAAAGGGGCCTTTTAAAGATGTCATGCCCTTGATTCTGGCTAAATTTTTGGACATGTGAATATGTCTCTATATGATAAAAAAAGAACATATGATCAAAAAAAATGAAAAAGCTTACAGCACCTGGTATTCCCAGGCGGTCTCCCATCCAAGTACTAACCAGGCCAGACGCTGCTTAGCTTCCGAGATCGGACAAGTTCAGGGTGGTATGTCCTTAAGCCATTATTGTGTGCAGAAAGGGGCCTTTTAAAGATGTCATGCCCTTGATTCTGGCTGAATTTTTGGACATGTGAATATGTCTCTATATGATAAAAAAAAAACATATGATCAAAAAAATGAAAAAACTTACAGCACCTGGTATTCCCAGGCGGTCTCCCATCCAAGTACTAACCAGGCCCGACTCTGCTTAGCTTCCAATATCGGACGAGTTCAGGGTGGTATGGCCGTAAGCCATTATTGTGTGCAGACAGGGGCCATTTAAACATGTCATGCCCTTGATTCTGGCTGAATTTTTGGACATGTGAATATGTCTCTATATGATAAAAAAAAAAACATATGATCAAAAAAATGAAAAAGCTTACAGCACCTGGTATTCCCAGGCGGTCTCCCATCCAAGTACTAACCAGGCCCGACCCTGCTTAGCTTCCGAGATCGGACAAGATCAGGCGTGTTCAGGGTTGTATGGTCGTAAGCTGTTATTGTGTGCAGAAAGGGGCCTTTTAAAGATCTCATGCCCTTGATTCTGGCTGAATTTTTGGACATGTGAATATGTCTCTATATGATAAAAAAAGAACATATGATCAAAAAAAATGAAAAAGCTTACAGCACCTGGTATTCCCAGGCGGTCTCCCATCCAAGTACTAACCAGGCCAGACGCTGCTTAGCTTCCGAGATCGGACAAGTTCAGGGTGGTATGTCCTTAAGCCATTATTGTGTGCAGAAAGGGGCCTTTTAAAGATGTCATGCCCTTGATTCTGGCTGAATTTTTGGACATGTGAATATGTCTCTATATGATAAAAAAAAAACATATGATCAAAAAAATGAAAAAACTTACAGCACCTGGTATTCCCAGGCGGTCTCCCATCCAAGTACTAACCAGGCCCTACCCTGCTTAGCTTCCGAGATCGGACGAGATCAGGCGTGTTCAGGGTGGTATGACCGTAAGTCATTATTGTGTGCAGACAGGGGCCTTTTAAAGATGTCATGCCCTTGATTCCGGCTGAATTTCTGGACATGTGAATATGTCTCTATATGATAAAAAAAAAAACATATGATCAAAAAAATGAAAAAGCTTAGAACACCTGGTATTCCCAGGCGGTCTCCCATCCAAGTACTAACCAGGCCCGACCCTGCTTAGCTTCCGAGATCGGGCGTGTTAAGGGTGGTATGGCTGTAAGCCATTATTGTGGGCAGAAAGGGGCCTTTTATAGATGTCATGCCCTTGATTCTGGCTGAATTTTTGGACATGTGAATATGTCTCTATATGATAAAAAAAAACATATGATCAAAAAAATGAAAAAGCTTACAGCACCTGGTATTCCCAGGCGGTCTCCCATCCAAGTACTATCAAGGCCCGGCCCTGCTTAGCTTCCGAGATCGGACGAGATCGGGCGTGTTCAGGGTGGTATGGCCGTAAGCCATTATTTTGTGCAGACAGGGGCCTTTTAAAGATGTCATGCCCTTGATTCTGGCTGAATTTTTGGACATGTGAATATGTCTCTATATGATAAAAAAAAAAACATATGATCAAAAAAATGAAACAGCTTACAGCATTTGGTATTCCACAGGCGGTCTCCCATCCAAGTACTAACGAGGCCCGACCCTGCTTAGTTTCCGAGATCGGACGAGAACGGACGAGTTCAGGGTGGTTTGACTGTAAGCCATTATTGTGTGCAGAAAGGGGCCTTTTAAAGATGTCATGCCCTTGATTCTGGTTGAATTTTTGGACATGTGAATATGTCTCTATATGATAAAAAAAAATCATATGATCAAAAAAAATTAAAAAGCTTACAGCACCTGGTATTCCCAGGCGGTCTCCCATCCAAGTACTAACCAGGCCCGACCCTGCTTAGCTTCCGAGATCGGACGAGATCAGGCGTGTTCAGGGTGGTATGGCCGTAAGCCATTATTGTGTGCAGAGAGGGGCCTTTTAAAGATGTCATGCCCTTGATTCTGGCTGAATTTTTGGACATGTGAATATGTCTCTATATGATAAAAAAAAACATGATCAAAAAAATGAAAAAGCTTACAGCACCTGGTATTCCCAGGCGGTCTCCCATCCAAGTACTAACCAGGCCCGACCCTGCTTAGCTTCCAAGATTGGACGAGTTCAGGGTGGTTTGGCCGTAAGCCATTATTGTGTGCAGAAAGGGGCCTTTTAAAGATGTCATGCCCTTGATTCTGGCTGAATTTTTGGACATGTGAATATGTCTCTATATGATAAAAAAAAAAACATATGATCAAAAAAATGAAACAGCTTACAGCATTTGGTATTCCACAGGCGGTCTCCCATCCAAGTACTAACGAGGCCCGACCCTGCTTAGTTTCCGAGATCGGACGAGAACGGACGAGTTCAGGGTGGTTTGACTGTAAGCCATTATTGTGTGCAGAAAGGGGCCTTTTAAAGATGTCATGCCCTTGATTCTGGTTGAATTTTTGGACATGTGAATATGTCTCTATATGATAAAAAAAAATCATATGATCAAAAAAAATTAAAAAGCTTACAGCACCTGGTATTCCCAGGCGGTCTCCCATCCAAGTACTAACCAGGCCCGACCCTGCTTAGCTTCCGAGATCGGACGAGTTCAGGGTGGTATGTCCTTAAGCCATTATTGTATGCAGAAAGGGGCCTTTTAAAGATGTCATGCCCTTGATTCTGGCTGAATTTTTGGACATGTGAATATGTCTCTATATGATAAAAAAAAACATATGATCAAAAAAATGAAAAAGCTTACAGCACCTGGTATTCCCAGGCGGTCTCCCATCCAAGTACTAACCAGGCCCGACCCTGCTTAGCTTCCGAGATCGGGCGTGTTCAGGGTGGTATGGCCGTAAGCCATTATTGTATGCAGAAAGGGGCCTTTTAAAGATGTCATGCCCTTGATTCTGGCTGAATTTTTGGACATGTGAATATGTCTCTATATGATAAAAAAAAAACATATGATCAAAAAAATGAAAAAACTTACAGCACCTGGTATTCCCAGGCGGTCTCCCATCCAAGTACTAACCAGGCCCTACCCCGCTTAGCCTCCGAGATCTGACGAGATCAGGCATGTTCAGGGTGGTATGGCCATAAGCCATTATTGTGTGCAGACAGGGGCCTTTTAAAGATGTCATGCCCTTGATTCTGGCTGAATTTTTGGACATGTGAATATGTCTTTATATGATAAAAAAAAACATATGATAAAAAAAAATGAAAAAGCTTACAGCACCTGGTATTCCCAGGCGGTCTCCCATCCAAGTACTAACCAGGCCCGACCCTGCTTAGCTTCCGAGATCGGACGAGATCGGGCGTGTTCAGGGTGGTATGGCCGTAAGCCATTATTGTGTGCAGAAAGGGGCCTTTTAAAGATGTCATGCCCTTGATTCTGGCTGAATTTTTGGACATGTGAATATGTCTCTATATGATTAAAAAAAAACATATGATCAAACAAAATGAAAAAGCTTACAGCACCTGGTATTCCCAGGCGGTCTCCCATCCAAGTACTAACCAGGCACGACCCTGCTTAGCTTCTGAGATCAGACGAGATCGGGCGTGTTCAGGGTGGTATGGCCGTAAGCCATTATTGTGTGCAGAAAGGGGCCTTTTAAAGATGTCATGCCCTTGATTCTGCCTGAATTTTTGGACATGTGAATATGTCTCTATATGATAAAAAAAAACATATGACCAAAAAATGAAAAAGCTTACAGCACCTGGTATTCCCAGGCGGTCTCCCATCCAAGTACTAACCAGGCCCGACCCTGCATAGCTTCCGAGATCGGACGAGATCGGGCGTGTTCAGGGTGGTATGGCCGTAAGCCATTATTGTGTGCAGAAAGGGGCCTTTTAAAGATGTCATGCCCTTGATTCTGGCTAAATTTTTGGACATGTGAATATGTCTCTATATGATAAAAAAAGAACATATGATCAAAAAAAATGAAAAAGCTTACAGCACCTGGTATTCCCAGGCGGTCTCCCATCCAAGTACTAACCAGGCCAGACGCTGCTTAGCTTCCGAGATCGGACAAGTTCAGGGTGGTATGTCCTTAAGCCATTATTGTGTGCAGAAAGGGGCCTTTTAAAGATGTCATGCCCTTGATTCTGGCTGAATTTTTGGACATGTGAATATGTCTCTATATGATAAAAAAAAAACATATGATCAAAAAAATGAAAAAACTTACAGCACCTGGTATTCCCAGGCGGTCTCCCATCCAAGTACTAACCAGGCCCGACTCTGCTTAGCTTCCAATATCGGACGAGTTCAGGGTGGTATGGCCGTAAGCCATTATTGTGTGCAGACAGGGGCCATTTAAACATGTCATGCCCTTGATTCTGGCTGAATTTTTGGACATGTGAATATGTCTCTATATGATAAAAAAAAAAACATATGATCAAAAAAATGAAAAAGCTTACAGCACCTGGTATTCCCAGGCGGTCTCCCATCCAAGTACTAACCAGGCCCGACCCTGCTTAGCTTCCGAGATCGGACAAGATCAGGCGTGTTCAGGGTTGTATGGTCGTAAGCTGTTATTGTGTGCAGAAAGGGGCCTTTTAAAGATCTCATGCCCTTGATTCTGGCTGAATTTTTGGACATGTGAATATGTCTCTATATGATAAAAAAAGAACATATGATCAAAAAAAATGAAAAAGCTTACAGCACCTGGTATTCCCAGGCGGTCTCCCATCCAAGTACTAACCAGGCCAGACGCTGCTTAGCTTCCGAGATCGGACAAGTTCAGGGTGGTATGTCCTTAAGCCATTATTGTGTGCAGAAAGGGGCCTTTTAAAGATGTCATGCCCTTGATTCTGGCTGAATTTTTGGACATGTGAATATGTCTCTATATGATAAAAAAAAAACATATGATCAAAAAAATGAAAAAACTTACAGCACCTGGTATTCCCAGGCGGTCTCCCATCCAAGTACTAACCAGGCCCTACCCTGCTTAGCTTCCGAGATCGGACGAGATCAGGCGTGTTCAGGGTGGTATGACCGTAAGTCATTATTGTGTGCAGACAGGGGCCTTTTAAAGATGTCATGCCCTTGATTCTGGCTGAATTTCTGGACATGTGAATATGTCTCTATATGATAAAAAAAAAAACATATGATCAAAAAAATGAAAAAGCTTAGAACACCTGGTATTCCCAGGCGGTCTCCCATCCAAGTACTAACCAGGCCCGACCCTGCTTAGCTTCCGAGATCGGGCGTGTTAAGGGTGGTATGGCTGTAAGCCATTATTGTGGGCAGAAAGGGGCCTTTTATAGATGTCATGCCCTTGATTCTGGCTGAATTTTTGGACATGTGAATATGTCTCTATATGATAAAAAAAAACATATGATCAAAAAAATGAAAAAGCTTACAGCACCTGGTATTCCCAGGCGGTCTCCCATCCAAGTACTATCAAGGCCCGGCCCTGCTTAGCTTCCGAGATCGGACGAGATCGGGCGTGTTTAGGGTGGTATGGCCGTAAGCCATTATTTTGTGCAGACAGGGGCCTTTTAAAGATGTCATGCCCTTGATTCTGGCTGAATTTTTGGACATGTGAATATGTCTCTATATGATAAAAAAAAACACATGATCAAAAAAATGAAAAAGCTTACAGCACCTGGTATTCCCAGGCGGTCTCCCATTCAAGTACTAACCAGGCCCGACCCTGCTTAGCTTCCGAGATCGGACGAGATCGGGCGTGTTCAGGGTGGTATGGCCGTAAGTCATTATTGTGTGCAGTAAGGGGCCTTTTAAATATGTCATGCCCTTGATTCTGGCTGAATTTCTGGACATGTGAATATGTCTCTATATGATAAAAAAAAAACATATGATCAAAAAAATGAAAAAGCTTACAGCACTTGGTATTCCCAGGCGGTCTCCCATCCAAGTACTAACCAGGCCCGACCCTGCTTAGCTTCCGAGATCGGGCGTGTTCAGGGTGGTATGGCCGTAAGCCATTATTGTGTGCAGAAAGGGGCCTCTTAAAGATGTCATGCCCTTGATTCTGGCTGAATTTTTGGACATGTGAATATGTCTCTCTATGATTAAAAAAAAAAACATATGATCAAAAAAATGAAAAACCTTACAGCACCTGGTATTCCCAGGCGGTCTCCCATCCAAGTACTAACCAGACACGACCCTGCTTAGCTTCCGAGATCTGACGAGATCGGGCTTGTTAAGGGTGGTATGGCTGTAAGCCATTATTGTGTGCAGAAAGGGGCCTTTTAAAGATGTCATGCCCTTGATTCTGGCTGAATTTTTGGACATGTGAATATGTCTCTATATGATAAAAAAAAACATATGATCAAAAAAATGAAAAAGCTTGCAGCACCTGATATTCCCAGGCGGTCTCCCATCCAAGTCCTAACCAGGCCCCACCATGCTTACCTTCCGAGATCGGACGAGTTCAGGGTTGTATGGCCGTAAGCCATTATTGTGTGCAGAAAGGGGCCTTTTAAAGATGTCATGCCCTTGATTCTGGCTGAATTTTTGGACATGTCAATATGTCTCTATATGATAAAAAAAAAACATATGATCAAAAAAATTGAAAAAGCTTACAGCACCTGGTATTCCCAGGCGGTCTCCCATCCAAGTAATAACCAGGCCCGACTCTGCTTAGCTTCCAATATCGGACGAGTTCAGGGTGGTATGGCCGTAAGCCATTATTGTGTGCAGACAGGGGCCATTTAAACATGTCATGCCCTTGATTCTGGCTGAATTTTTGGACATGTGAATATGTCTCTCTATGATAAAAAAAAAACATATGATCAAAAAAATGAAAAAGCTTACAGCACCTGGTATTCCCAGGCGGTCTCCCATCCAAGTACTAACCAGGCCCGACCCTGCTTAGTTTCTGAGATCAGACAAGATCGGGCGTGTTCAGGGTGGTATGGCTGTAAGCCATTATTGTGTGCAGACAGGGGCCTTTTAAACATGTCATGCCCTTGATTCTGCCTGAATTTTTGGACATGTTAATATGTCTCTATATGATAAAAAAAAAAAACATATGATCAAAAAAATGAAAAAGCTTACAGCACATGGTATTCCCAGGCGGTCTCCCATCCAAGTACTAACCAGGCCCGACACTGCTTAGTTTCTGAGATCAGACAAGATCGGGCGTGTTCAGGGTGGTATGGCCGTAAGCCATTATTGTGTGCAGACAGGGGCCTTTTAAACATGTCATGCCCTTGATTCTGCCTGAATTTTTGGACATGTGAATATGTCTCTATATGATAAAAAAAAAAAACATATTATCAAAAAAATGAAAAAGCTTACAGCACATGGTATTCCCAGGCGGTCTCCCATCCAAGTACTAACCAGGCCCGACCCTGCTTAGCTTCCAAGATCGGACGAGATCGGGCTAGTTCAGGGTGGTATGGCCTTAAGCCATTATTGTGTGCAGAAAGGGGCCTTTTAAAGATGTCATTCCCTTGATTCTGGCTGAATTTTTGGACATGTGAATATGTCTCCATATGATAAAAAATAAAAATATGATCAAAAAAATGAAAAAGCTTACAGCACCTGGTATTCCCAGGCGGTCTCCCATCCAAATACTAACCAGGCACGACCCTGCTTAGCTTCCAAGATCGGACGAGATCGGGCGTGTTCAGGGTGGTATGTCCGTAAGCCATTATTGTGTGCAGACAGGGGCCTTTTAAAGATGTCATGCCCTTGATTCTGGCTGAATTTTTGGACATGTGAATATGTCTCTATATGATAAAAAAAAACATATGATCAAAAAAATGAAAAAGCTTACAGCACCTGGTATTCCCAGGCGGTCTCCCATCCAAGTACTAACCAGACCCGACACTGCTTAGCTTCCGAGATCGGACGAGTTCAGGGTGGTATGGCCTTAAGCCATTATTGTGTGCAGAAAGGGGCCTTTTAAAGATGTCATTCCCTTGATTCTGGCTGAATTTTTGGACATGTGAATATGTCTCCATATGATAAAAAATAAAAATATGATCAAAAAAATGAAAAAGCTTACAGCACCTGGTATTCCCAGGCGGTCTCCCATCCAAATACTAACCAGGCACGACCCTGCTTAGCTTCCAAGATCGGATGAGATCGGGCGTGTTCAGGGTGGTATGGCCGTAAGCCATTATTGTGTGCAGACAGGGGCCTTTTAAAGATATCATGCCCTTGATTCTGGCTGAATTTTTGGACATGTGAATATGTCTCTATATGATAAAAAAAAACATATGATCAAAAAAATGAAAAAGCTTACAGCGTCTGGTATTCCCAGGCGGTCTCCCATCCAAGTACTAACCAGGCACGACCCTACTTAGTTTCCGAGATCGGACGAGATCGGGCGTGTTAAGGGTGGTATGGCCGTAAGCTGTTATTGCGTGCAGAAAGGGGCCTTTTAAAGATGTCATGCCCTTGTATCTGGCTGAATTTTTGGACATGTGAATATGTCTCTATATGATAAAAAAAAAACATATGATCAAAAAAATGAAAAAGCTTACAGCACCTGGTATTCCCAGGCGGTCTCCCATCCAAGTACTAACCAGGCCCTACCCTGCTTAGCTTCCGAGATCGGACGAGATCGGGCGTGTTCAGGGTGGTATGGCCGTAAGCCATTATTGTATGCAGAAAGGGGCCTTTTAAAGATGTCATGCCCTTGATTCTGGCTGAATCTTTGGACATGTGAATATGTCTCTATATGATAAAAAAAAAACATATGATCAAAAAAATGAAAAAACTTACAGCATCTGGTATTCCCAGGCGGTCTCCCATTCAAGTACTAACCAGGCCCGACCGAGCCGAGCAGCACCTGAGCAGAGCAGCGAGCAGCACCTGAGCAGAGCAGCGAGCAGCACCTGAGCAGAGCAGCGAGCAGCACCTGAGCAGAGCAGCGAGCAGCACCTGAGCAGAGCAGCGAGCAGCACCTGAGCAGAGCAGCGTACTACGGTGAGCGTATTGCATAATTGCTTGTTCTGTTCTCCTCTGCACTGTGTTACTGTGTACCTACTCTTAGTTTAGCCTAGCAGTTAGCTTTACAATGGCTTCTTTTTCTGTCTCTCCCTCTCCTGCTCTCTCCTGCTCTACGTGTCAGATGTTAAGTTATTCCTCGTCCTCCTTTAGTGATAATGATACTTGTAAGAAATGTAGTTTATTTTTAGCTTTGGAGGCGAGGGTGTCTGAGTTAGAGAGACGGCTCCGCACCATTGAGTCGGAGTCATCGTATGCAGCAGTAGTTAGCCAGCCACCTGTAGCAGGTGCGGGCCGACATAGCTTGGCTTCCCCCCCGGTAACTCCCGAGCAGCCGGGAGGCAGTGGCTGGGTTACTGTCCGAGGGAAGCATAGTCGAAAATCGAAGCACACGGTTCCCCACCAACCACTTCACGTTTCAAACAAATTTTCCCCACTCAGCGACACACCCGCTGAGAATAAAACTCTGATTATTGGAGACTCCATAGTCCGAAACGTGAAGCTAGCGAAGTCAGCGGGCATAGTTAGGTGTATACCCGGGGCCAGAGCGGGCGACATCGCATCTCATTTAAAGTTGCTGACAAAGACTAAAGGTAGATTTGATACAATCGTAATTCATGTCGGCACAAATGACTCCCGACTACGCCAGTCGGAAGTCACTAAGGTTAATGTGGAGTCGGTGTGTACTTTTGCTAAGACGATGTCGGACTCCGTAGTGTTCTCTGGACCCCTCCCAAATCAGACCAGTGATGACATGTATAGCCGCATGTCATCACTCAACCGCTGGCTGTCGAGGTGGTGTCCAGCACACGATGTGGGCTTCATAGATAACTGGCAGTCTTTTTGGGGAAAACCTGGTCTGCTAGCTAGAGACGGCATCCATCCCACTTTGGACGGTGCAGCTCTATTATCTAGAAACATAGCAGAGGTTATTAGTCCAAAACCCTGACAACAACTCAGAGTTCAGACCCGGAGGCAGAGCTGCAGTCTTACACACTTCTCTGCGCCTCCCTTAGATCTGTCTCCCAGTCACGATAGCTGTAATTCTGAATCGAACTGTAGTTATACTATAGGTACTGTGTCTGTCCCCCGGCCCAAACGCGTTTTTATAAGTCATCCAAACGGCGTGAATTATCAGAATCTGATTAGAATCAAAACTACGAATACGATTTTGCTACAAGATCGAAGGATTCACTGCGGACTTTTGAACATTAGGTCCTTAGCATCCAAGTCTCTTTTAGTGAATGATCTGATATCAGATCAGCACATTGATTTACTTTTTTTGACTGAAACCTGGCTGTGTCGAGATGAATATGTTAGTTTGAATGAATCCACTCCTCCCAGTCATTTTAATACTCATATACCTCGAGACACCGGACGAGGTGGTGGAGTAGCAGCTATTTTTAATTCCAGTCTTTTAGTTAACCCTCGACCAAAGCTGAATTTTTCTTCTTTTGAAAGCCTTGTTCTTAGTCTTCCACATCCAGTCTCAAGAACCTTTCAGCCAGTTCTAGTTGCTGTAGTTTACCGCCCTCCTGGCCCATATTCTGAGTTTTTATCTGAGTTTGCAGAATTTTTATCAGACTTAGTCCTTAGCAGTGATAGAATAATTGTTGTAGGTGACTTCAATATCCATGTGGATGTTGAAAATGATAGCCTGAGCACAGCTTTCATGTCACTATTAGACTCTATTGGTTTCACCCAGGGTGTAAACGAACCTACTCATCATTTTAACCACACCCTGGATCTTGTTTTAGCTTATGGAATTGAAATCCATAACCTTACAGTTTTCCTAGAAAATCCTCTGCTATCAGACCATTTTTTTATTACATTTGATTTTGTCCTACTAGAATTACCTCTGCCTGGAAGAGGTGTGCTTTCTAGAAGTTTGTCGGATAGTGCTGTGGCTAGATTTAAGGAAGCTATTTCAGCTGTTTTTGATTCAGTACCGTGTTTCAACCCAGTTGGAAACTCTTACGATAGCTTTAGTCCCTCTCAGCTAGATCAGTTTGTTGATAGTGCAGTGGATTCGCTGAGAGTTACTCTGGATTCGATTGCTCCCCTGAAACAGAAGGTTGTCAAGCGGCGGAGAGTGGCTCCATGGTTCAACTCAGAAACCCGTACTCTGAAACAATCATCACGGAATTTTGAAAGAATATGGCGTTCGACCAAAACGGTAGAATCTCGTTTTTTCTGGCAGGATAGTCATAGAAGATATATGAAGGCTCTACGTCACGCCCGAGCTGCCTACTACTCCTCTCTAATCGAGGAAAACAAAGGCAATCCTAGATACCTTTTCAGCACTGTAGCCAGGCTGACAGAGAGTCATGGCTCCATTGAGCCTTGTATTCCTCTAGCCCTCAGCAGTAATGATTTCCTTAGCTTTTTCAACAACAAAGTTCTAGACATCAGAGACAAAATTGGTAACCTCCTGCCCTTACCTGGTGCAGATACGTCTGTTGCGGCAGAGACAGTTCCAGGACCAGATATTAGTCTCGACTTTTTTTCTCCAATCGACCTTTCAGAGCTACATTCCATTTTTTCTGCATCGAAACCGTCAACCTGTATTTTGGACCCAATCCCAACCAAGCTGTTTAAGGAAGTCTTTCCCTTAGTTAGCAACTCCATATTAGATATGATCAATATGTCTTTACTGGCAGGCTATGTACCACAGACATTTAAAGTAGCGGTAATCAAACCTCTACTTAAAAAGCCTACTCTGGACTCAGGAACTCTGGCTAACTACAGACCTATATCCAACCTTCCTTTTATCTCGAAGATCCTGGAGAAGGTGGTAGCTAAACAGCTGTGTGACTTTCTCCATGACAACAGTTTATTTGAAGAGTTCCAGTCAGGATTTAGAGTCCACCATAGCACTGAGACTGCACTAGTTAGAGTTACAAACGATCTACTTCTAGCCTCAGACAGGGGACTTCTGTCTGTGCTCGTCTTGTTAGATCTTAGTGCTGCTTTTGACACCATTGACCATCGGATCCTGTTGTACAGACTGGAGCATTTGCTTGGAATTACAGGGACTGCTTTAAGTTGGTTTGAATCCTACTTATCAGACCGATCTCAGTTTGTACATGTTAATGATGAGTCCTCTATGCACACTAAAGTTTGCCATGGAGTCCCACAAGGTTCAGTGCTTGGACCAATTCTTTTTACATTATATATGCTTCCTCTGGGAAATATTATGAGGAAACACTCCATACAGTTTCATTGTTATGCAGATGATACTCAGCTTTATGTATCAATGAAGCCCGATGGTACCAGTCAGTTATGTCAGCTAGAAACATGCCTTAAGGACGTTAGGACCTGGATGACCAGAAATTTTTTGCTACTTAACTCAGACAAGACTGAAGTTATTGTGCTAGGCCCTAAGAACCTCAGAGAGACTTTTTCTAGTGATGTGACTGTCCTTAATGACATCAGCCTGGCATCTAGCACCACTGTTAGGAATCTAGGAGTTATTTTTGATCAAGATATGTCTTTTAGCTCTCACATCAGTCAAGTTTCAAGAACAGCCTACTTTCACCTTCGTAATATATCCAAGATCAGGAATATCCTGTCGCAAAGTGATGCAGAAAAACTAGTTCATGCATTTGTTACCTCCAGACTGGATTATTGTAACTCTCTTTTGTCAGGGTGCTCTGGCAAATCTCTAAAGACTCTTCAACGGGTCCAGAATGCTGCAGCTCGTGTACTGACCAGAACCAGGAAATGGGACCACATTACTCCTGTCCTGGCTTCTCTGCACTGGCTCCCTATACAGTCTAGAATAGAATTCAAGATCCTTCTTCTCACCTACAAAGCTCTAAATGGCCAGGCACCATCTTATCTTAAGGAGCTACTAGTGCCGTACTGTCCCTTGAGAGCGTTGCGGTCCCGGAGTGCAGGCCTGCTGGTGGTACCTACAGTCTCCAAGTGTACTATGGGGGGTAAAGCCTTCAGTTATCGGGCTCCTCTCCTCTGGAACCGCCTTCCAGCCGGGGTCCGGGAGGCAGACACAGTCTGTATTTTTAAGATTAGACTTAAAACTTTCCTTTTTGATAAATCTTATAGTTAGGGCTGGTGCTGGTGTAGACCAGCTCTTAGTTATGCTGCTATAGGCTTAGACTACCGGGGGAACTGGCACCTTGAGCTCCTCTCTCTCTCTCTCTCTCTCTCTCTCTCTCTATGCATATACAGTACATCATATTACTGCATGTATCTATCTATATATCTCAGTCACTAACCACCTACTTTCCTGGGATCTCTTGAGCTCCCCTAGGCTCCTCAAGATCATCGGTTGACGGCTTGCCAGAACAACCCCCACCCCACCACTACCCCCTCCCCACCGGATCGTGGGTTGGCGGCCTGCCAGAACAACCCCCCACACCCCCTCCCCTCCCCACCGGATTGCTGATGGACGGTCTACCTCCCCCCACCCCCTTGCTCTCTATCCCTCTTCCTGCATCTTATCCCATCTCTCCCCCTATCCCTTTCCAAGCCCGGCGCAGTCTAGGCCTGTGAAGACTGTTTCGTCATGAGCCGGGGATCCGGCCGAAGATTTCTGCCTTTTAATAAGGCAGTTTTTTCTTACCACTGTAACTTTTGCTGCTTTGCTAAAGTGCTCATGATGGATAGGCCGGATCTTTGTAACATAGCAATAAGTAAGGTCCTTTACCTGCTTTTTGTAACATAACAATGAGTGAGGTCTTTTACCTGCTCTTTTGTAATGTTAACAGACAATGAGTAAGGTATTTTACCTGCTTCTTGTAAAGTGTCTCGAGATAACACTTGTTATGAGTTGACGCTATACAAATTAAAGTTGATTGATTGATTGATAAAAGTTGACCCTGCTTAGCTTCCGAGATGGGACGAGATCGGGCGTGTTAAGGGTGGTATGGCCGTAAGCCATTATTGTGTGCAGACAGGGGCCTTTTAAAGATGTTATGCCCTTGATTCTGGCTGAATTTTTGGACATGTGAATATGTCTCTATATGATAAAAAAAAAACATATGATCAAAAAAATGAAAAAGCTTACAGCACCTGGTATTCCCAGGCGGTCTCCCATCCAAGTACTAACCAGGCCCTACCCTGCTTAGCTTCCGAGATCGGACGAGATCAGGCGTGTTCAGGGTGGTATGGCCGTAAGCTGTTATTGTGTGCAGACAGGGGCCTTTTAAAGATCTCATGCCCTTGATTCTGGCTGAATTTTTGGACATGTGAATATGTCTCTATATGATAAAAAAAGAACATATGATCAAAAAAAATGAAAAAGCTTACAGCACCTGGTATTCCCAGGCGGTCTCCCATCCAAGTACTAACCAGGCCAGACGCTGCTTAGCTTCCGAGATCGGACAAGTTCAGGGTGGTATGTCCTTAAGCCATTATTGTGTGCAGAAAGGGGCCTTTTAAAGATGTCATGCCCTTGATTCTGGCTGAATTTTTGGACATGTGAATATGTCTCTATATGATAAAAAAAAAACATATGATCAAAAAAATGAAAAAGCTTTCAGCACCTGGTATTCCCAGGCAGTCTCCCATCCAACTAGTAACCAGGCCCGACCCTGCTTAGCTTCCAAGATTGGATGAGTTCAGGGTTGTATGGCCGTAAGCCATTATTGTGTGCAGAAAGGGGCCTTTTAAAGATGTCATGCCCTTGATTCTGGCTGAAT
>NW_026870359.1:247500-250000 GCF_963584025.1 Labrus mixtus
TCCCCTCAGCTCTGTGTGTGTGTGTGTGTGTGTGTGTGTGTGTGTGTGTGTGTGTTTGTACTGTGTGTGTGTGTGTGTACTGTGTGTGTGTGTGTACTGTGTGTGTGTGTGTGTGTACTGTGTGTGTGTGTGTTCTGTGTGTGTGTGTGTGTACTGTGTGTGTGAGTGTGTATTGTGTGTGTGTACTGTGTGTGTGTGTACTGTGTGTGTGTGTACTGTGTGTGTCTGTGTATTGTGTGTGTGTGTACTGTGTGTGTGTGTGAAACAGACGAGTATTTGGCTCCGCCTCCTTCCTTTCTATTAACAGTTTCATAATCAAGTTTGTCCAGCAGAGGGCGCTCTCACTCCATACTGCAGAATCCCCTCAGCTCTGTGTGTGTGTGTGTGTGTGTGTGTGTGTGTGTGTGTGTACTGTGTGTGTGTGTACTGTGTGTGTGTACTGTGTGTGTGTGTATGTGTGTACTGTGTGTGTGTGTGTGTGTGTGTGTGTGTCTGTTTGTGTATATGTCTGTGTGTGTGTGTGTGTGTGTGTGTGTGTACTGTGTGTGTGTGTGTGTGTGTACTGTGTGTGTGTGTGTGTACTGTGTGTGTGTTTGTGTGTGTACTGTGTGTGTGTGTACTGTGTGTGTGTGTGTACTGTGTGTGTGTGTGTACTGTGTACTGTGTGTGTGTGTGTGTGTGTGTACTGTGTGTGTGTGTGTGTACTGTGTGTGTGTGTACTGTGTGTGTGTGTACTGTGTGTGTGTGAAACAGACGAGTGTTTGGCCAGCAGAGGGCGCTCTCACTCCATACTGCAGAATCCCCTCAGCTCTGTGTGTGTGTTCTGTGTGTGTGTGTGTGTGTGTGTGTGTACTGTGTGTGTGTGTACTGTGTGTGTGTGTACTGTGTGTGTGTGTGTGTGTGTGTACTGTGTGTGTGTGTGTGTACTGTGTGTGCGTGTACTGTGTGTGTGTACTGTGTGTGTGTATACTGTGTGTGTGTGTGTGTACTGTGTGTGTGTGTGTGTGTGTACTGTGTGTGTGTGTGTGTACTGTGTGTGTGTGTACTGTGTGTATGTGTACTGTGTGTGTGTGTGTGTACTGTGTGTGTGTGTGTACTGTGTGTCTGTGTACTGTGTGTGTGTGTACTATGTGTGTGTACTGTGTGTGTGTTTGTGTCTACTGTGTGTGTGAGTGTGTACTGTGTGTGTGTTCTGTGTGTGTGTGTTCTGTGTTTTTGTGTGTGTGTGTGTGTGTGTGTCTGTGTGTGTCTGTGTGTGTGTGTGTGTGTGTGTGTGTGTGTGTGTGTGTGTGTGTGTGTGTGTGTGTGTGTGTGTATGTGTGTGTACTGTGTGTGTGTGAAACAGACGAGTGTTTGGCTCCGCCTTCTTCCTTTCTATTAACAGTTTCATAATCAAGTTTGTCCAGCAGAGGGCGCTCTCACTCCATACTGCAGAATCCCCTCAGCTCTCTGTGTGTGTGTGTGTTTGTGTGTGTGTGTGTGTGTGTGTACTGTGTGTGTGTGTGTACAGTGTGTGTGTGTGTGTTTGTGTGTGTGTACTGTGTGTGTGTGTGTGTGTGTGTGTACTGTGTGTGTATGTACTGTGTGTGTGTGTACTGTGTGTGTGTACTGTGTGTGTGTGTACTGTGTGTGTGTGTGTGTGAGTGTACTGTGTGTGTGTGTACTGTGTGTGTGTACTGTGTGTGTGTGAAACAGACGAGTGTTTGGCCAGCAGAGGGCGCTCTCACTCCATACTGCAGAATCCAATCAGCTCTGTGTGAGTGTTCTGTGTGTGTGTGTGTGTGTGTGTGTGTGTGTGTGTGTGTGTGTGTGTGTGTACTGTGTGTGTACTGTGTGTGTGTGTCCTGTGTGTGTGTGTGTGCGTACTGTGTGTGTGTACTGTGTGTGTGTGTGTACTGTGTGTGTGTGTACTGTGTGTGTGTACTGTGTGTGTGTGTACTGTGTGTGTGTGTGTGTGTACTGTGTGTGTGTGTGTGTGTGTGTACTGTGTGTGTGTGTGTGTGTACTATGTGTGTGTGTGTGTGTACTGTGTGTGTGTGTACTGTGTGTGTGTGTACTGTGTGTGTGTGAAACAGACGAGTGTTTGGCTCCGCCTCCTTCCTTTCTATTAACAGTTTCATAATCAAGTTTGTCCATCAGAGGGCGCTCTCACTCCATACTGCAGAATCCCCTCAGCTCTGTGTGTGTGTGTACTGTGTGTGTGTGTGTGTGTGTGTGTGTGTGTGTACTGTGTGTGTGTGTACTGTGTGTGTGTGTGTACTGTGTGTGTGTGTACTGTGTGTGTGTGTACTGTGTGTGTGTGTGTACTGCATGTGTGTTTGTGTGTGTGTGTACTGTGTGTGTGTATGTACTGTGTGTGTGTGTACTGTGTGTGTGTACTGTGTGTGTGTGTACTGTGTGTGTGTGTGTGTGTACTGTGTGTGTACTGTGTGTGTGTGTGTACTGTGTGTGTGTGTACTGTGTGTGTGTGTGTGTGTGTGTACTGTGTGTGTGTGTGTAC
>NW_026870359.1:272500-275000 GCF_963584025.1 Labrus mixtus
TGTGTGTGTACTGTGTGTGTGTGTACTGTGTGTGTGTGTGTACTGTGTGTGTACTGTGTGTGTGTGTGTACTGTGTGTGTCTGTGTGTACTGTGTGTGTTTGTGTGTACTGTGTGTGTGTGTGTGTGTACTGTGTGTGTGTGTGTGTGTGTGTACTGTGTGTGTGTGTACTGTGTGTGTGTACACTGTGTGTGTGTGTACTGTGTGTGTGTGTGTACTGTGTGTGTGTACTGTGTGTGTGTACTGTGTGTGTGTACTGTGTGTGTCTGTGTGTGTGTATGTGTTTGGTGTGTGTATGTGTTTGTTGTGTGTGTCTGTGTGTGTGTGTGTGTTTGGTGTGTGTATGTGTGTTTGGTGTGTGTGTGTGTGTGTGTGTGTGTGTGTCGTGTGTGTCTCTTTGTGTGTGTGTGTGTGTGTGTGTGTGTTAGGTGTGTGTATGTGTGTTTGGTGTGTGTGTGTGTCTGTTCTGTGTGTATGTACTGTGTGTGTCTACTGTGTGTGTGTGTGTACTGTGTGTGTGTGTACTGTGTGTGTGTGTACTGTGTTTGTGTGTGTGTACTGTGTGTGTGTGTGTGTACTGTGTGTGTATGTGTGTGTGTGTGTGTGTGTACTGTGTGTGTGTGTACTGTGTGTGTGTGTACTGTGTGTGTGTACTGTGTGTGTGTGTACTGTGTGTGTGTGTGTGTGTGTGTGTGTACTGTGTTTGTGTGTGTGTACTGTGTGTGTTTGTGTGTGTACTGTGTGTGCGTACTGTTTGTGTGTGTACTGTGTGTGTGTACTGTGTGTGTGTGTACTGTGTGTGTGTGTGTACTGTGTGTGTACTGTGTGTGTGAGTGTGTACTGTGTGTGTCTGTGTGTACTGTGTGTGTGTGTGTGTACTGTGTGTGTGTGTACTGTGTGTATGTGAAACAGACGAGTGTTTGGCTCCGCCTCCTTCCTTTCTATTAACAGTTTCATAATCAAGTTTGTCCAACAGAGGGCGCTCTCACTCCATACTGCAGAATCCCCTCAGCTCTGTGTGTTTGTGTTTGTGTTCTGTGTGTGTGTGTGTGTGTGTGTGTGTGTACTGAGTGTGTGTGTACTGTGTGTGTGTGTGTACTGTGTGTGTGTGTGTGTGTACTGTGTGTGTGTGCGTACTGTGTGTGTGTGTACTGTTTGTGTGTGTACTGTGTGTGTGTACTGTGTGTGTGTGTGTACTGTGTGTGTGTGTACTGTGTGTGTGTGTGTACTGTGTGTGTACTGTGTGTGTGTGTACTGTGTGTGTCTGTGTGTACTGTGTGTGTGTGTGTGTACTGTGTGTGTGTGTACTGTGTGTGTGTGTGTACTGTGTGTGTGTACTGTGTGTGTGTACTGTGTGTGGGTACTGTGTGTGTCTGTGTGTGTGTGTATGTGTTTGGTGTGTGTATGTGTTTGTTGTGTGTGTCTGTGTGTGTGTGTGTGTGTGTTTGGTGTGTGTATGTGTGTTTGGTGTGTGTGTGTGTGTGTGTGTGTGTGTGTGTGTGTGTGTGTGTGTGTGTGTGTGTGTGTGTGTGTGTGTCGTGTGTGTCTCTTTGTGTGTGTGTGTGTGTGTGTGTGTTAGGTGTGTGTATGTGTGTTTGGTGTGTGTCTGTGTCTGTTCTGTGTGTGTGTACTGTGTGTGTCTACTGTATGTGTGTGTGTACTGTGTGTGTGTGTACTGTGTTTGTGTGTGTGTACTGTGTGTGTGTGTGTGTGTGTGTGTACTGTGTGTGTGTGTGTACTGTGTGTGTGTGTGTGTACTGTGTGTGTGTGTGTGTACTGTGTGTGTGTGAGTACTGTGTGTGTGTGTGTACTGTGTGTGTGTATTGTGTGTGTGTACTGTGTGTGTGTGTGTGTTTACTGCGTGCGTGTGTGTACTGTGTGTATGTGTGTGTGTGTGTGTGTACTGTGTGTGTGTGTACTGTGTGTGTGTGTACTGTGTGTGTGTACTGTGTGTGTGTGTACTGTGTGTGTATGTGTGTGTGTACTGTGTTTGTGTGTGTGTACTGTGTGTGTGTGTGTGTACTGTGTGTGCGTACTGTTTGTGTGTGTACTGTGTGTGTGTGTACTGTGTGTGTGTGTGTGTGTACTGTGTGTGTACTGTGTGTGTGAGTGTGTACTGTGTGTGTCTGTGTGTACTGTGTGTGTGTGTGTGTACTGTGTGTGTGTGTACTGTGTGTATGTGAAACAGACGAGTGTTTGGCTCCGCCTCCTTCCTTTCTATTAACAGTTTCATAATCAAGTTTGTCCAACAGAGGGCGCTCTCACTCCATACTGCAGAATCCCCTCAGCTCTGTGTGTTTGTGTTTGTGTTCTGTGTGTGTGTGTGTGTGTGTGTGTGTACTGTGTGTGTGTGTACTGTGTGTGTGTGTGTACTGTGTGTGTGTGTGTGTGTACTGTGTGTGTGTGCGTACTGTGTGTGTGTGTACTGTGTGTGTGTACTGTGTGTGTGTGTACTGTGTGTGTGTGTGTGTGTGTGTGTGTGTGTGTACTGTGTGTGTGTG
>NW_026870359.1:285000-287500 GCF_963584025.1 Labrus mixtus
GTGTGTGTGTAATGTGTGTGTGTACTGTGTGTGTGTGTGTGTGTGTACTGCGTGCGTGTGTGTGTGTACTGTGTGTGTGTGTGTACTGTGTGTATGTGTGTGTGTGTGTGTACTGTGTGTGTGTGTACTGTGTGTGTGTACTGTGTGTGTGTGTACTGTGTGTGTGTGTGTGTGTGTGTGTGTGTGTACTGTGTTTGTGTGTGTGTACTGTGTGTGTGTGTGTGTGTGTACTGTGTGTGTGTGTGCGTACTGTTTGTGTGTGTACTGTGTGTGTGTACTGTGTGTGTGTGTACTGTGTGTGTGTGTGTACTGTGTGTGTACTGTGTGTGTGTGTGTGTGTGTACTGTGTGTGTCTGTGTGTACTGTGTGTGTGTGTGTACTGTGTGTGTACTGTGTGTGTGTGTGTGTGTGTGTGTACACTGTGTGTGTGTACTGTGTGTGTGTGTACTGTGTGTGTGTGTGTGTGTACTGTGTGTGTGTGTACTGTTTGTGTACTGTGTGTGTGTGTGTGTGTACTGTGTGTGTGTTTACTGTGTGTGTGTGTGTACTGTGTGTGTACTGTGTGTGTGTGAAACAGATGAGTGTTTGGCTCCGCCTCCTTCCTTTCTATTAACAGTTTCATAATCAAGTTTGTCCAGCAGAGGGCGCTCTCACTCCATACTGCAGAATCCCCTCAGCTCTGTGTGTGTGTGTTTGTGTTCTGTGTGTGTGTGTGTGTGTGTGTGTGTGTGTGTGTGTGTGTGTTTGTACTGTGTGTGTGTGTACTGTGTGTGTGTGAAACAGACGAGTGTTTGGCTCCACCTCCTTCCTTTCTATTAACAGTTTCATAATCAAGTTTGTCCAGCAGAAGGCGCTCTCACTCCATACTGCAGAATCCCCTCAGCTCTGTGTGTGTGTGTGTTTATGTGTGTGTGTGTGTGTGTGTGTGTGTGTGTGTGTGTGTGTGTACTGTGTGTGTGTGTGTGTACTGTGTGTGTGTGTGTGTGTGTGTACTGTGTGTGTGTACTGTGTGTGTGGTACTGTGTGTGTGTGTGTGTGTGTGTGTATACTGTGTGTGTTTGTGTACTGTGTGTGTGTGTGTGTACTGTGTGTGTGTGTACTGTGTGTGTGTACTGTGTGTGTGTACTGTGTGTGTGTGTGTGTGTACTGTCTGTGTGTGTGTGTGTGTGTGTGTGTGTGTGTGTGTGTGTGTGTGTGTGTGTACTGTGTGTGTGTGTGTACTGTGTGTGTGTACTGTGTGTGTGAACTGTGTGTGTCTCTGTGTGTGTGTGTGTGTGTTTGGTGTGTGTATGTGTGTTTGATGTGTGTGTGTGTGTGTGTGTGTGTTGTGTGTGTCTCTTTGTGTGTGTGTGTGTGTTTGGTGTGTGTATGTGTGTTTGGTGTGTGTGTGTGTGTGTTCTGTGTGTGTGTACTGTGTGTGTGTGTACTGTGTGTATGTGTGTGTGTGTGTACTGTGTGTGTGTGTACTGTGTGTGTGTACTGTGTGTGTGTGTACTGTGTGTGTGTGTGTGTGTGTGTGTGTGTGTACTGTGTTTGTGTGTGTGTACTGTGTGTGTGTGTGTGTGTACTGTGTGTGTGTTTGTGCGTACTGTTTGTGTGTGTACTGTGTGTGTGTACTGTGTGTGTGTGTACTGTGTGTGTGTGTGTACTGTGTGTGTATTGTCTGTGTGTGTGTGTACTGTGTGTGTCTGTGTGTACTGTGTGTGTGTGTGTGTGTGTACTGTGTGTGTGTGTACTGTGTGTGTGTGTGTGTGTGTGTGTACTGTGTGTGTGTACTGTGTGTGTGTGTACTGTGTGTGTGTGTGTGTGTACTGTGTGTGTGTGTACTGTTTGTGTACTGTGTGTGTGTGTGTGTGTACTGTGTGTGTGTGTACTGTGTGTGTGTGTGTGTGTGTGTGTGTGTGTGTGTGTGTACTGTGTGTGTGTACTGTGTGTGTGTGTACTGTGTGTGTGTGTGTGTACTGTGTGTGTGTGTACTGTTTGTGTACTGTGTGTGTGTTTGTGTACTGTGTGTATGTGTGTGTACTGTGTGTGTGTGTAGTGTGTGTGTGTACTGTGTGTGTGTGTACTGTGTGTGTGTGTGTGTACTGTGTGTGTACTGTGTGTGTGTGAAACAGATGAGTGTTTGGCTCCGCCTCCTTCCTTTCTATTAACAGTTTCATAATCAAGTTTGTCCAGCAGAGGGCGCTCTCACTCCATACTGCAGAATCCCCTCAGCTCTGTGTGTGTGTGTTTGTGTTCTGTGTGTGTGTGTGTGTGTGTGTGTGTGTGTGTGTGTGTGTGTGTGTGTGTGTTTGTACTGTGTGTGTGTGTACTGTGTGTGTGTGAAACAGACGAGTGTTTGGCTCCACCTCCTTCCTTTCTATTAACAGTTTCATAATCAAGTTTGTCCAGCAGAAGGCGCTCTCACTCCATACTGCAGAATCCCCTCAGCTCTGTGTGTGTGTGTGTTTATGTGTGTGTGTGTGTGTGTGTGTGTGTGTGTGTGTGTGTGTGTGTG
>NW_026870359.1:330000-335000 GCF_963584025.1 Labrus mixtus
GTGTGTGTACTGTGTGTGTGTACTGTGTGTGTCTCTGTGTGTGTGTGTGTGTGTGTGTGTGTGTGTGTGTGTGTGTTTGGTGTGTGTATGTGTTTGTTGTGTGTGTCTCTCTGTGTGTGTGTGTTTGGTGTGTGTATGTGTTTGTTGTGTGTGTCTCTGTGTGTGTGTGTGTGTGTGTGTGTGTGTGTGTGTGTGTGTGTGTGTGTGTGTGTTTGGTGTGTGTATGTGTGTTTGGTGTGTGTGTGTGTGTGTGTGTGTGTGTGTGTGTGTGTGTGTGTGTGTTGTGTGTCTCTTTGTGTGTGTGTGTGTGTTTGGTGTGTGTATGTGTGTTTAGTGTGTGTGTGTGTGTGTGTGTTCTGTGTGTGTGTACTGTGTGTGTACTGTGTGTGTGTGTGTACTGTGTGTGTGTGTGTGTACTGTGTTTGTGTACTGTGTGTGTGTACTGTGTGTGTGTGTACTGTGTGTGTGTGTGTGTGTGTGTGTGTGTGTGTGTGTGTGTGTGTGTGTGTGTGTGTGTGTGTGTGTCTCTCTTTGTGTGTGTGTGTGTGTGTGTGTGTGTGTTTGGTGTGTGTGTGTGTGTTCTGTGTGTGTGTACTGTGTTTGTGTACTGTGTGTGTGTGTACTGTGTGTGTCTGTGTGTGTATACTGTGTGTGTGTACTGTGTTTGTGTGTGTGTACTGTGTGTGTGTGTGTGTACTGTGTGTGTGTACTGTGTGTGTGTGCACTGTGTGTGTGTGTGTGTACTGTGTGTGTGTGTGTGTGTGTGTACTATGTGTGTGTGTGTGTACTGTGTGTGTTTGTACTGTGTGTGTGTACTGTGTGTGTGTGTGTGTGTGTACTGTGAGTGTGTGTGTGTGTGTGTACTGTGTGTGTGTGTACTGTGTGTGTGTGTGTACTGTGTGTGTGTGTGTGTACTGTGTGTGTGTAATGTGTGTGTGTACTGTGTGTGTGTGTGTGTGTACTGCGTGCGTGTGTGTGTGTACTGTGTGTGTGTGTGTGTACTGTGTGTATGTGTGTGTGTGTACTGTGTGTGTGTGTACTGTGTGTGTGTGTGCGTACTGTTTGTGTGTGTACTGTGTGTGTACTGTGTGTGTGTGTACTGTGTGTGTGTGTACTGTGTGTGTGTGTGTACTGTGTGTGTACTGTGTGTGTGTGTGTGTACTATGTGTGTCTGTGTGTACTGTGTGTGTGTGTGTGTGTACTGTGTGTGTGTGTACTGTGTGTGTGTGTGTGTACTGTGTGTGTGTACTGTGTGTGTGTGTGTACTGTTTGTGTACTGTGTGTGTGTGTTTGTGTACTGTGTGTATGTGTGTGTACTGTGTGTGTGTGTAGTGTGTGTGTGTACTGTGTGTGTGTGTACTGTGTGTGTGTGTGTGTGTGTGTGTACTGTGTGTCTGTGTACTGTGTGTGTGTAATGTGTGTGTGTACTGTGTGTGTGTGTGTGTGTACTGCGTGCGTGTGTGTGTGTACTGTGTGTGTGTGTGTACTGTGTGTATGTGTGTGTGTGTGTACTGTGTGTGTGTGTGTACTGTGTGTGTGTGTGCGTACTGTTTGTGTGTGTACTGTGTGTGTGTACTGTGTGTGTGTGTACTGTGTGTGTGTGTGTACTGTGTGTGTACTGTGTGTGTGTGTGTGTGTGTACTGTGTGTGTCTGTGTGTACTGTGTTTGTGTGTGTGTACTGTGTGTGTGTGTACTGTGTGTGTGGTACTGTGTGTGTGTGTGTGTGTGTGTGTGTGTGTGTGTATACTGTGTGTGTTTGTGTACTGTGTGTGTGTGTGTGTGTGTGTGTGTGTGTGTGTACTGTGTGTGTGTGTACTGTGTGTGTGTACTGTCTGTGTGTAGTGTGTGTGTGTGTACTGTCTGTGTGTGTGTGTGTGTGTGTGTGTGTGTGTGTGTGTACTGTGTGTGTGTGTGTGTGTACTGTGTGTGTGTACTGTGTGTGTGAACTGTGTGTGTCTCTGTGTGTGTGTGTGTGTGTGTGTGTGTTTGGTGTGTGTATGTGTGTTTGGTGTGTGTGTGTGTGTGTGTGTTGTGTGTGTCTCTTTGTGTGTGTGTGTGTGTGTGTGTTTGGTGTGTGTATGTGTGTTTGGTGTGTGTGTGTGTGTGTGTTCTGTGTGTGTGTACTGTGTGTGTGTACTGTTTGTGTGTGTACTGTGTGTGTGTACTGTGTGTGTGTGTGTGTGTGTGTGTGTACTGTGTGTGTGTGTACTGTGTGTGTGTACTGTGTGTGTCTCTGTGTGTGTGTGTGTGTGTGTGTGTGTGTGTGTGTGTGTTTGTTGTATGTGTCTCTGTGTGTGTGTGTGTGTGTGTGTGTGTGTTTGGTGTGTGTATGTGTGTTTGGTGTGTGTGTGTGTGTGTGTGTGTGTGTGTGTTGTGTGTCTCTTTGTGTGTGTGTGTGTGTTTGGTGTGTGTATGTGTGTTTAGTGTGTGTGTGTGTGTGTGTGTGTGTGTGTGTGTGTGTTCTGTGTGTGTGTACTGTGTGTGTACTGTGTGTGTGTGTGTACTGTGTGTGTGTGTGTGTACTGTGTTTGTGTACTGTGTGTGTGTACTGTGTGTGTGTGTACTGTGTGTGTGTGTGTGTGTGTGTGTGTGTGTGTATGTGTGTGTGTGTCTCTCTTTGTGTGTGTGTGTGTGTGTGTGTGTGTGTGTTTGGTGTGTGGGTGTGTGTGTTCTGTGTGTGTGTACTGTGTTTGTGTACTGTGTGTGTGTGTACTGTGTGTGTGTGTGTGTGTGTGTGTACTGTGTGTGTGTACTGTGTTTGTGTGTGTGTACTGTGTGTGTGTGTGTGTGTGTACTGTGTGTGTGTACTGTGTGTGTGTGCACTGTGTGTGTGTGTGTACTGTGTGTGTGTGTGTGTGTACTATGTGTGTGTGTGTGTACTGTGTGTGTTTGTACTGTGTGTGTGTACTGTGTGTGTGTGTGTGTGTGTGTGTGTACTGTGTGTGTGTGTGTGTGTGTGTGTGTACTGTGTGTGTGTGTACTGTGTGTGTGTGTGTACTGTGTGTGTGTGTGTGTGTACTGTGTGTGTGTACTGTGTGTGTGTGTACTGTGTGTGTGTAATGTGTGTGTGTACTGTGTGTGTGTGTGTGTGTGTACTGCGTGCGTGTGTGTGTGTACTGTGTGTGTGTGTGTACTGTGTGTATGTGTGTGTGTGTGTACTGTGTGTGTGTGTACTGTGTGTGTGTGTACTGTGTGTGTGTGTACTGTGTGTGTGTGTGTACTGTGTGTGTACTGTGTGTGTGTGTACTGTGTGTGTCTGTGTGTACTGTGTGTGTGTGTGTACTGTGTGTGTGTGTACTGTGTGTGTGTGTGTACTGTGTGTGTGTACTTTGTGTGTGTGTACTGTGTGTGTGTGTGTGTACTGTGTGTGTGTGTGTGTACTGTTTGTGTACTGTGTGTGTGTGTTTGTGTACTGTGTGTATGTGTGTGTACTGTGTGTGTGTGTAGTGTGTGTGTGTACTGTGTGTGTGTGTACTGTGTGTGTGTGTGTGTGTGTACTGTGTGTGTACTGTGTGTGTGTGAAACAGATGAGTGTTTGGCTCCGCCTCCTTCCTTTCTATTAACAGTTTCATAATCAAGTTTGTCCAGCAGAGGGCGCTCTCACTCCATACTGCAGAATCCCCTCAGCTCTGTGTGTGTGTGTTTGTGTTCTGTGTGTGTACTGTGTGTGTGGTACTGTGTGTGTGTGTGTGTGTGTGTATACTGTGTGTGTTTGTGTACTGTGTGTGTGTGTGTGTGTGTGTGTGTGTGTGTGTGTGTACTGTGTGTGTGTGTACTGTGTGTGTGTACTGTCTGTGTGTACTGTGTGTGTGTGTGTGTGTACTGTCTGTGTGTGTGTGTGTGTGTGTGTGTGTGTACTGTGTGTGTGTGTGTACTGTGTGTGTGTACTGTGTGTGTGAACTGTGTGTGTCTCTGTGTGTGTGTGTGTGTGTGTGTGTGTGTTTGGTGTGTGTATGTGTGTTTGGTGTGTGTGTGTGTGTGTGTGTGTGTGTGTGTTGTGTGTGTCTCTTTGTGTGTGTGTGTGTGTGTGTGTTTGGTGTGTGTATGTGTGTTTGGTGTGTGTGTGTGTGTGTGTGTGTGTGTTCTGTGTGTGTGTACTGTGTGTGTGTACTGTTTGTGTGTGTACTGTGTGTGTGTACTGTGTGTGTGTGTACTGTGTGTGTGTGTGTGTGTGTGTGTGTGTGTGTGTACTGTGTGTGTGTATGTGTGTGTACTGTGTGTGTGTACTGTGTGTGTGTGTACTGTGTGTGTCTCTCTGTGTGTGTGTGTGTGTGTTTGGTGTGTGTATGTGTTTGTTGTGTGTGTCTCTCTGTGTGTGTGTGTTTGGTGTGTGTATGTGTTTGTTGTGTGTGTCTCTGTGTGTGTGTGTGTGTGTGTGTGTGTTTGGTTTGTGTCTGTGTGTTTGGTGTGTGTGTGTGTGTGTGTGTGTGTGTGTGTGTGTGTGTTGTGTTTCTCTTTGTGTGTGTGTGTGTGTTTGGTGTGTGTATGTGTGTTTAGTGTGTGTCTGTGTGTGTGTGTGTGTGTTCTGTGTGTGTGTACTGTGTGTGTACTGTGTGTGTGTGTGTACTGTGTGTATGTGTGTGTACTGTGTTTGTGTACTGTGTGTGTGTACTGTGTGTGTGTGTACTGTGTGTGTGTGTGTGTGTGTGTGTGTGTGTGTCTCTTTGTGTGTGTGTGTGTGTGTGTGTGTGTTTGGTGTGTGTGTGTGTGTTCTGTGTGTGTGTACTGTGTTTGTGTACTGTGTGTGTGTGTACTGTGTGTGTGTGTGTGTGTGTGTGTGTACTGTGTGTGTGTACTGTGTTTGTGTGTGTGTACTGTGTGTGTGTGTGTGTGTGTGTGTACTGTGTGTGTGTACTGTGTGTGTGTGCACTGTGTGTGTGTGTGTACTGTGTGTGTGTGTGTGTGTGTGTGTACTGTGTGTGTGTGCACTGTGTGTGTGTACTGTGTGTGTGTGTGTGTGTGTACTGCGTGTGTGTGTACTGTTTGTGTGTGTACATTG
>NW_026870359.1:342500-345000 GCF_963584025.1 Labrus mixtus
GTCTACTGTGTGTTTGTGAAACAGACGAGTGTTTGGCTCCGCCTCCTTCCTTTCTATTAACAGTTTCATAATCAAGTTTGTCCAGCAAAGGGCGCTCTCACTCCATACTGCAGAATCCCCTCAGCTCTGTGTGTGTACTGTGTGTGTGTGTGTGTGTATGTGTGTGTGTGTGTGTACTGTGTGTGTGTGTGTACTGTGTGTGTGTACTGTGTGTGTGTGTACTGTGTGTGTGTACTGTGTGTGTGTGTGTGTGTGTGTGTGTGTGTGTGTGTGTGTACTGTGTGTGTGTGTACTGTGTGTGTGTGTACTGTGTGTGTGTATGTGTACTGTGTGTGTGTGTGTACTGTGTGTGTGTGTGTGTACTGTGTGTGTGTACTGTGTGTGTGTGTACTGTGTGTGTGTGTGTGTGTGTGTGTGTGTGTGTGTGTGTGTGTGTGTGTGTGTGTGTCTCTTTGTGTGTGTGTGTGTGTGTGTGTGTGTTTGGTGTGTGTGTGTGTGTTCTGTGTGTGTGTACTGTGTTTGTGTACTGTGTGTGTGTGTACTGTGTGTGTGTGTGTGTGTGTGTACTGTGTGTGTGTACTGTGTTTGTGTGTGTGTACTGTGTGTGTGTGTGTGTGTGTGTGTACTGTGTGTGTGTACTGTGTGTGTGTGCACTGTGTGTGTGTGTGTACTGTGTGTGTGTGTGTGTGTGTACTGTGTGTGTGTGCACTGTGTGTGTGTACTGTGTGTGTGTGTGTGTGTGTGTGTGTGTACTGCGTGTGTGTGTACTGTTTGTGTGTGTACATTGTGTGTGTGTACTGTGTGTGTGTGTGTGTGTGTACTGTGTATGTGTGTGTGTACTGTGTGTGTCTGTGTGTACTGTGTGTGTGTATGTGTATGTGTGTGTAGTGTGTGTGTGTGTGTGTGTACTGTGTGTGTGTGTGTACTGTGTGTGTGTACTGTGTGTGTGTGTACTGTGGGTGTGTACTGTGTGTGTGTGTGTGTACTGTGTGTGTGTGTACTGTGTGTGTGTGTACTGTGTGTGTGTGTGTGTGTGTGTGTACTGTGTGTGTACTGTGTGTGTGTGTGTGTACTGTGTGTGTCTGTGTGTACTGTGTGTGTGTGTGTGTGTACTGTGTGTGTGTGTACTGTGTGTGTGTGTGTGTGTGTGTGTACTGTATGTGTGTGTACTGTGTGTGTGTACTGTGTGTGTGTGTACTGTGTGTGTGTACTGTGTGTGTGTGTGTACTGTGTGTGTGTTTACTGTGTGTGTGTGAGACAGACGAGTGTTTGGCTCCGCCTCCTTCCTTTCTATTAACAGTTTCATAATCAAGTTTGTCCAGCAGAGGGCGCTCTCACTCCATACTGAAGAATACCCTCAGCTCTGTGTGTGTTTTATGTGTGTTCTGTGTGTGTGTGTGTGTGTGTGTGTGTGTGTGTGTGTGTGTGTGTGTGTGTGTGTGTGTACTGTGTGTGTGTCTACTGTGTGTTTGTGAAACAGACGAGTGTTTGGCTCCGCCTCCTTCCTTTCTATTAACAGTTTCATAATCAAGTTTGTCCAGCAGAGGGCGCTCTCACTCCATACTGCAGAATCCCCTCAGCTCTGTGTGTGTACTGTGTGTGTGTGTGTGTGTATGTGTGTGTGTGTGTGTACTGTGTGTGTGTGTGTACTGTGTGTGTGTACTGTGTGTGTGTGTACTGTGTGTGTGTACTGTGTGTGTGTGTGTGTGTGTGTGTGTGTGTGTGTGTGTGTGTACTGTGTGTGTGTGTACTGTGTGTGTGTGTACTGTGTGTGTGTGTGTGTACTGTGTGTGTGTGTGTACTGTGTGTGTGTGTGTGTACTGTGTGTGTGTACTGTGTGTGTGTGTACTGTGTGTGTGTGTGTGTGTGTGTGTGTGTGTCTCTTTGTGTGTGTGTGTGTGTGTGTTTGTGTTTGGTGTGTGTGTGTGTGTTCTGTGTGTGTGTACTGTGTTTGTGTACTGTGTGTGTGTGTACTGTGTGTGTGTGTGTGTGTGTACTGTGTGTGTGTGTACTGTGTTTGTGTGTGTGTACTGTGTGTGTGTGTGTGTGTGTGTGTACTGTGTGTGTGTACTGTGTGTGTGTGCACTGTGTGTGTGTGTGTACTGTGTGTGTGTGTGTGTGTGTACTGTGTGTGTGTGCACTGTGTGTGTACTGTGTGTGTGTGTGTGTGTGTGTGTGTGTGTGTGTGTGTACTGCGTGTGTGTGTACTGTTTGTGTGTGTACATTGTGTGTGTGTACTGTGTGTGTGTGTGTGTGTGTACTGTGTATGTGTGTGTGTACTGTGTGTGTCTGTGTGTACTGTGTGTGTGTGTGTATGTGTATGTGTGTGTACTGTGTGTGTGTGTGTGTACTGTGTGTGTGTGTGTGTACTGTGTGTGTGTACTGTGTGTGTGTGTACTGTGGGTGTGTACTGTGTGTGTGTGTGTGTACTGTGTGTGTGTTTACTGTGTGTGTGTGAAACAGACGAGTGTTTGGCTCCGCCTCCTTCCTTTCTATTAAC
>NW_026870359.1:357500-402500 GCF_963584025.1 Labrus mixtus
AGGTAGTGCTGGACAGCAAGTGTGGGGCTCTGGGAGCCCCTGGGTGGGCTGGAGGAGTGTTAGAGAGGGCCTGGAGCTATGCTGGGAGTGCTGGACAGCAAGTGTGGGGCTCCTGGGGGCTCTGGGAGCCCCTGGGTGGGCTGGAGGAGTGTTAGAGAGGGCCTGGAGCTCTGCAGGGAGTGCTGGACAGCAAGTGTGGGGCTCTGGGTGGCCCTGGGTCATATGGAGAAGTGTTAGAGAGGCCCTGGAGCTCTTCAGGGATTGCTGGAGAGCAAAGGTCAGGCTCTGGGAGCCCCTAGGTCAGATGGAGGAGTGTTAGAGAGGGCCTGGAGCTCTGCAGGAAGTGCTGGACAGCAAAGGTCAGGCTCTGGGTGACCCTGGGTGGGCTGGAGGAGTGTGAGAGAGGGCTTGGAGCTCTGCTGGGAGTGCTGGACAGCAAAGGTCAGGCTCTGGGAGCCCCTGAGTGGGCTGGAGAAGTGTGACAGAGGGCCTTGAGCTCTGCTGGGAGTGCTGGACAGCAAAGGTCAGGCTCTGGGTGACCCTGGGTGGGCTGGAGAAGTGTGACAGAGTGCCTGGAGCTCTGCAGGAAGTGCTGGACAGCAAGTGGGGGGCTCCTGGGGGCTCTGGGTGCCCCTGGGTGGGCTGGAGAAGTGTGAGAGAGGGCCTGGAGCTCTGCTGGGAGTGCTGGACAGCAAGTGTGGGGCTCATGGGGGCTCTGGGAGCCCCTGGGTGGGCTGGAGGAGTGTTAGAGAGGGCCTGGAGCTCTGCAGGTAGTGCTGGACAGCAAGTGTGGGGCTCCTGGGGGCTCTGGGAGCCCCTGTGTGGGCTGGAGCAGTGTGAGAGAGGGTCTGGAGCTCTGCTGGGAGTGCTGGACAGCAAAGGTCAGGCTCTGGGAGCCCCTGTGTGGGCTGGAGGAGTGTTAGAGAGGGCCTGGAGCTCTGCTGGGACTGCTGGACAGCAAGTGTGGGGCTCTGGGAGCCCCTGGGTGGGCTGGAGGAGTGTTAGAGAGGCCCTGGAGCTCTGCAGGGAGTGCTGGACAGCAAGTGTGGGGCTCTGGGTGGCCCTGGGTCATATGGAGAAGTGTTAGAGAGGCCCTGGAGCTCTTCAGGGAGTGCTGGAGAGCAAAGGTCAGGCTCTGGGAGCCCCTGGGTGGGCTGGATAAGTGTTAGAGAGGGCCTGGAGCTCTGCAGGTATTTCTGGACAGCAAGTGTGGGGCTCCTGGGGGCTCTGGGAGCCCCTGGGTGGGCTGGACGAGTGTTAGAGAGGGCCTGGAGCTCTGCAGGTAGTGCTGGACAGCAAGTGTGGGGCTCCTGGGGGCTCTGGGAGCCCCTGGGTGGGCTGGAGGAGTGTTAGAGAGGGCCTGGAGCTCTGCAGGTAGTGCTGGACAGCAAGTGTGGGGCTCCTGGGGGCTCTGGGAGCCCCTGGGTGGGCTGGAGGAGTGAGACAGAGGGCCTGGAGCTCTGCAGGTATTTCTGGACAGCAAGTGTGGGGCTCCTGGGGGCTCTGGGAGCCCCTGTGTGGGCTGGAGCAGTGTGAGAGAGGGCCTGGAGCTCTGTTGGGAGTGCTGGACAGCAAAGGTCAGGCTCTGGGAGCCCCTGGGTGGGCTGGAGGAGTGTTAGAGAGGGCCTGGAGCTCTGCAGGTAGTGCTGGACAGCAAGTGTGGGGCTCCTGGGGGCTCTGGGAGCCCCTGGGTGGGCTGGAGGAGTGAGACAGAGGTCCTGGAGCTCTGCTGGGAGTGCTGGACAGCAAAGGTCAGGCTCTGGGAGCCCCTGGGTGGGCTGGAGGAGTGAGACAGAGGTCCTGGAGCTCTGCTGGGAGTGCTGGACAGCAAAGGTCAGGCTCTGGGAGCCCCTGGGTGGGCTGGAGGAGTGTTAGAGAAGACCTGGAGCTCTGCAGGTAGTGCTGGACAGCAAGTGTGGGGCTCCTGGGGGCTCTGGGAACCCCTGGGTGGGCTGGAGGAGTGAGACAGAGGGCCTGGAGCTCTGCTGGGAGTGCTGGACAGCAAGTGTGGGGCTCATGGGGGCTCTGGGAGCCCCTGGGTGGGCTGGAGGAGTGTTAGAGAGGGCCTGGAGCTCTGCTGGGAGTGCTGGACAGAAAAGGTCAGGCTCTGGGAGCCCCTGAGTCAGATGGAGGAGTGTTGTGAGAGAGGGCCTGGAGCTCTGCTGGGAGTGCTGGACAGCAAGTGTGGGGCTCTGGGAGCCCCTGGGTGGGCTGGAGGAGTGTTAGAGAGGCCCTTGAGCTCTGCAGGGAGTGCTGGACAGCAAGTGTGGGGCTCTGGGTGGCCCTGGGTCATATGGAGAAGTGTTAGAGAGGCCCTGGAGCACTTCAGGGAGTGCTGGAGAGCAAAGGTCAGGCTCTGGGAGCCCCTAGGTCAGATGGAGGAGTGTTAGAGAGGGCCTGGAGCTCTGCAGGAAGTGCTGGACAGCAAAGGTCAGGCTCTGGGAGCCCCTGAGTCAGATGGAGGAGTGTTAGAGAGGGCCTGGAGCTCTGCAGGAAGTGCTGGACAGCAAAGGTCAGGCTCTGGGTGACCCTGGGTGGGCTGGAGGAGTGTTAGAGAGGGCCTGGAGCTCTGCTGGGAGTGCTGGACAGCAAGTGGGGGGCTCTGGGAGCCCCTGGGTGGGCTGGAGGAGTGTTAGAGAGGGCCTGGAGCTCTGCTGGGAGTGCTGGACAGCAAGTGTGGGGCTCCTGGGGGCTCTGGGAGCCCCTGGGTGGGCTGGAGGAGTGAGACAGAGGGCCTGGAGCTCTGCTGGGAGTGCTGGACAGCAAGTGTGGGGCTCCTGGGGGCTCTGGGAGCCCCTGGGTGGGCTGGAGGAGTGTGAGAGAGGGCCTGGAGCTCTGCTGGGAGTGCTGGACAGCAAGTGTGGGGCTCCTGGGGGCTCTGGGAGCCCCTGGGTGGGCTGGAGGAGTGTTAGAGAGGGCCTGGAGCTCTGCAGGTAGTACTGGACAGCAAGTGTGGGGCTCCTGGGGGCTCTGGGAGCCCCTGGGTGGGCTGGAGGAGTGTGAGAAAGGGTCTGGAGCTATGCTGGGAGTGCTGGACAGCAAGTGTGGGGCTCCTGGGGGCTCTGGGAGCCCCTGGGTGGGATGGAGGAGTGTTAGAGAGGGCCTGGAGCTCTGCAGGTAGTGCTAGACAGCAAGTGTGGGGCTCCTGGGGGCTCTGGGAGCCCCTGGGTGGGCTGGAGGAGTGAGACAGAGGGCCTGGAGCTCTGCTGGGAGTGCTGGACAGCAAGTGTGGGGCTCCTGGGGGCTCTGGGAGCCCCTGGTTGGGCTGGAGGAGTGTCAGAGAGGGCCTGGAGCTCTGCTGGGAGTGCTGGACAGCAAGTGTGGGGCTCCTGGGGGCTCTGTGAGCCCCTGGGTGGCCTGGAGGAGTGTTAGAGAGGGCCTGGAGCTCTGCTGGGAGAGCTGGACAGCAAGTGTGGGGCTCCTGGGGGCTCTGGGTGCCCCTGGGTGGGCTGGAGGAGTGTTAGAGAGGGCCTGGAGCTTGCTGGGAGTGCTGGACAGCAAGTGTGGGGCTCTGGGAGCCCCTGGGTGGGCTGGAGGAGTGTTAGAGAGGGCCTGGAGCTCTTCAGGGAGTGCTGGAGAGCAAAGGTCAGGCTCTGGGAGCCCCTAGGTCAGATGGAGGAGTGTTAGAGAGGGCCTGGAGCTCTGCAGGAAGTGCTGGACAGCAAAGGTCAGGCTCTGGGTGACCCTGGGTGGGCTGGAGGAGTGAGACAGAGGGCCTGGAGCTCTGCTGGGAGTGCTGGACATCAAGTGTGGGGCTCATGGGGTCTCTGGGAGCCCCTGGGTGGGCTGGAGGTGTGTTAGAGAGGGCCTGGAGCTCTGCAGGTAGTGCTGGACAGCAAGTGTGGGGCTCCTGGGGGCACTGGGAGCCCCTGGGTGGGCTGGAGGAGTGAGACAGAGGGCCTGGAGCTCTGCTGGGAGTGCTGGACAGCAAGTGTGGGGCTCCTGGGGGCTCTGGGAGCCCCTGGGTGGGCTGGAGGAGTGTGAGAGAGGGCCTGGAGCTCTGCAGGTAGTGCTGGACAGCAAGTGTGGGGCTCCTGGGGGCTCTGGGAGCCCCTGGGTGGGCTGGAGGACTGTGAGAGAGGGCCTGGAGCTCTGCTGGGAGTGCTGGACAGCAAAGGTCAGGCTATGGGTGGGCTGGAGGAGTGTGAGAGAGGGCCTGGAGCTCTGCTAGGAGTGCTGGACAGCAAGTGTGGGGCTCATGGGGGCTCTGGGAGCCCCTGGGTGGGATGGAGGAGTGTTAGAGAGAGCCTGGAGCTCTGCTGGGAGTGCTGGACAGCAAGTGTGGGGCTCTGGGAGCCCCTGGGTGGGCTGGAGGAGTGAGATAGAGGGCCTGGAGCTCTGCAGGTATTGCTGGACAGCAAGTGTGGGGCTCCTGGGGGCTCTGGGAGCCCCTGGGTGGGCTGGAGGAGTGAGACAGAGGGCCTGGAGCTCTGCTGGGAGTGCTGGACAGCAAGTGTGGGGCTCCTGGGGGCTCTGGGAGCCCCTGGGTGGGCTGGAGGAGTGAGACAGAGGGCCTGGAGCTCTGCTGGGAGTGCTGGACAGCAAAGGTAAGTCTCTGGGAGCCCCTGGGTGGGCTGGAGGAGTGTTAGAGAGGGCCTGGAGCTCTGCAGGTAGTGCTGGACAGCAAGTGGGGGGCTCCTGGGGGCTCTGGGAGCCCCTGGGTGGGCTGGAGGAGTGAGACAGAGGGCCTGGAGCTCTGCTGGGAGTGCTGGACAGCAAAGGTCAGGCTCTGGGAGCCCCTGAGTCAGATGGAGGAGTGTTGTGAGAGAGGGCCTGGAGCTCTGCTGGGAGTGCTGGACAGCAAGTGTGGGGCTCTGGGAGCCCCTGGGTGGGCTGGAGGAGTGTTAGAGAGGCCCTGGAGCTCTGCAGGGAGTGCTGGACAGCAAGTGTGGGGCTCTGGGTGGCCCTGGGTCATATGGAGAAGTGTTAGAGAGGCCCTGGAGCTCTTCAGGGAGTGCTGGAGAGCAAAGGTCAGGCTCTGGGAGCCCCTAGGTCAGATGGAGGAGTGTTAGAGAGGGCCTGGAGCTCTGCAGGAAGTGCTGGACAGCAAAGGTCAGGCTCTGGGTGACCCTGGGTGGGCTGGAGGAGTGTTAGAGAGGGCCTGGAGCTCTGCTGGGAGTGCTGGACAGCAAGTGGGGGGCTCCTGGGGGCTCTGGGAGCCCCTGGGTGGGCTGGAGGAGTGAGACAGAGGGCCTTGAGCTCTGCTGGGAGTGCTGGACAGCAAGTGTGGGGCTCCTGGGGGCTCTGGGAGCCCCTGGGTGGGCTGGAGGAGTGTGAGAGAGGGCCTGGAGCTCTGCTGGGAGTGCTGGACAGCAAGTGTGGGGCTCCTGGGGGCTCTGGGAGCCCCTGGGTGGGCTGGAGGAGTGAGACAGAGGGCCTGGAGCTCTGCTGGGAGTGCTGGACAGCAAAGGTAAGTCTCTGGGAGCCCCTGGGTGGGCTGGAGGAGTGTTAGAGAGGGCCTGGAGCTCTGCAGGTAGTGCTGGACAGCAAGTGGGGGGCTCCTGGGGGCTCTGGGAGCCCCTGGGTGGGCTGGAGGAGTGAGACAGAGGGCCTGGAGCTCTGCTGGGAGTGCTGGACAGCAAAGGTCAGGCTCTGGGAGCCCCTGAGTCAGATGGAGGAGTGTTGTGAGAGAGGGCCTGGAGCTCTGCTGGGAGTGCTGGACAGCAAGTGTGGGGCTCTGGGAGCCCCTGGGTGGGCTGGAGGAGTGTTAGAGAGGCCCTGGAGCTCTGCAGGGAGTGCTGGACAGCAAGTGTGGGGCTCTGGGTGGCCCTGGGTCATATGGAGAAGTGTTAGAGAGGCCCTGGAGCTCTTCAGGGAGTGCTGGAGAGCAAAGGTCAGGCTCTGGGAGCCCCTAGGTCAGATGGAGGAGTGTTAGAGAGGGCCTGGAGCTCTGCAGGAAGTGCTGGACAGCAAAGGTCAGGCTCTGGGTGACCCTGGGTGGGCTGGAGGAGTGTTAGAGAGGGCCTGGAGCTCTGCTGGGAGTGCTGGACAGCAAGTGGGGGGCTCCTGGGGGCTCTGGGAGCCCCTGGGTGGGCTGGAGGAGTGAGACAGAGGGCCTGGAGCTCTGCTGGGAGTGCTGGACAGCAAGTGTGGGGCTCCTGGGGGCTCTGGGAGCCCCTGGGTGGGCTGGAGGAGTGTGAGAGAGGGCCTGGAGCTCTGCTGGGAGTGCTGGACAGCAAGTGTGGGGCTCCTGGGGGCTCTGGGAGCCCCTGGGTGGGCTGGAGGAGTGAGACAGAGGGCCTGGAGCTCTGCTGGGAGTGCTGGACAGCAAGTGTGGGGCTCCTGGGGGCTCTGGGTGCCCCTGGGTGGGCTGGAGGAGTGTTAGAGAGGGCCTGGAGCTCTGCTGGGAGTGCTGGACAGCAAGTGTGGGGCTCTGGGAGCCCCTGGGTGGGCTGGAGGAGTGTGAGAGAGGGCCTGGAGCTCTGCTGGGAGTGCTGGACAGCAAAGGTCAGGCTCTGGGAGCCCCTGAGTCAGATGGAGGAGTGTTGTGAGAGAGGGCCTGGAGCTCTGCTGGGAGTGCTGGACAGCAAGTGTGGGGCTCTGGGAGCCCCTGGGTGGGCTGGAGGAGTGTTAGAGAGGCCCTGGAGCTCTGCAGGGAGTGCTGGACAGCAAGTGTGGGGCTCTGGGTGGCCCTGGGTCATATGGAGAAGTGTTAGAGAGGCCCTGGAGCTCTTCAGGGAGTGCTGGAGAGCAAAGGTCAGGCTCTGGGAGCCCCTAGGTCAGATGGAGGAGTGTTAGAGAGGGCCTGGAGCTCTGCAGGAAGTGCTGGACAGCAAAGGTCAGGCTCTGGGAGCCCCTGAGTCAGATGGAGGAGTGTTAGAGAGGGCCTGGAGCTCTGCAGGAAGTGCTGGACAGCAAAGGTCAGGCTCTGGGAGCCCCTGGGTGGGCTGGATGAGTGTTAGAGAGGGCCTGGAGCTCTGCAGGTAGTGCTGGACAGCAAGTGTGGGGCTCCTGGGGGCTCTGGGAGCCCCAGGGTGGGCTGGAGGACTGTGAGAGAGGGCCTGGAGCTCTGCTGGGAGTGCTGGACAGCAAAGGTAAGGCTCTGGGAGCCCCTGGGTGGGCTGGAGGAGTGTTAGAGAGGGCCTGGAGCTCTGCAGGTAGTGCTGGACAGCAAGTGTGGGGCTCCTGGGGGCTCTGGGAGCCCCTGGGTGGGCTGGAGGAGTGAGACAGAGGGCCTGGAGCTCTGCTGGGAGTGCTGGACAGCAAAGGTCAGGCTCTGGGAGCCCCTGGGTGGGCTGGAGGAGTGAGACAGAGGTCCTGGAGCTCTGCTGGGAGTGCTGGACAGCAAAGGTCAGGCTCTGGGAGCCCCTGGGTGGGCTGGAGGAGTGTTAGAGAGGGCCTGGAGCTCTGCAGGTAGTGCTGGACAGCAAGTGTGGGGCTCCTGGGGGCTCTGGGAACCCCTGGGTGGGCTGGAGGAGTGAGACAGAGGGCCTGGAGCTCTGCTGGGAGTGCTGGACAGCAAAGGTAAGGCTCTGGGAGCCCCTGGGTGGGCTGGAGGAGTGTTAGAGAGGGCCTGGAGCTCTGCAGGTAGTGCTGGACAGCAAGTGTGGGGCTCCTGGGGGCTCTGGGAGCCCCTGGGTGGGCTGGAGGAGTGAGACAGAGGGCCTGGAGCTCTGCTGGGAGTGCTGGACAGCAAAGGTCAGGCTCTGGGAGCCCCTGGGTGGGCTGGAGGAGTGAGACAGAGGTCCTGGAGCTCTGCTGGGAGTGCTGGACAGCAAAGGTCAGGCTCTGGGAGCCCCTGGGTGGGCTGGAGGAGTGTTAGAGAGGGCCTGGAGCTCTGCAGGTAGTGCTGGACAGCAAGTGTGGGGCTCCTGGGGGCTCTGGGAACCCCTGGGTGGGCTGGAGGAGTGAGACAGAGGGCCTGGAGCTCTGCTGGGAGTGCTGGACAGCAAGTGTGGGGCTCCTGGGGGCTCTGGGAGCCCCTGGGTGGGCTGGAGGAGTGTGAGAGAGGGCCTGGAGCTCTGCTGGGAGTGCTGGGCAGCAAGTGTGGGGCTCATGGGGGCTCTGGGAGCCCCTGGGTGGGCTGGAGGAGTGTTAGAGAGGGCCTGGAGCTCTGCTGGGAGTGCTGGACAGCAAAGGTCAGGCTCTGGGAGCCCCTGAGTCAGATGGAGGAGTGTTGTGAGAGAGGGCCTGGAGCTCTGCTGGGAGTGCTGGACAGCAAGTGTGGGGCTCTGGGAGCCCCTGGGTGGGCTGGAGGAGTGTTAGAGAGGCCCTGGAGCTCTGCAGGGAGTGCTGGACAGCAAGTGTGGGGCTCTGGGTGGCCCTGGGTCATATGGAGAAGTGTTAGAGAGGCCCTGGAGCTCTTCAGGGAGTGCTGGAGAGCAAAGGTCAGGCTCTGGGAGCCCCTAGGTCAGATGGAGGAGTGTTAGAGAGGGCCTGGAGCTCTGCAGGAAGTGCTGGACAGCAAAGGTCAGGCTCTGGGAGCCCCTGAGTCAGATGGAGGAGTGTTAGAGAGGGCCTGGAGCTCTGCAGGAAGTGCTGGACAGCAAAGGTCAGGCTCTGGGAGCCCCTGAGTCAGATGGAGGAGTGTTAGAGAGGGCCTGGAGCTCTGCAGGAAGTGCTGGACAGCAAAGGTCAGGCTCTGGGTGACCCTGGGTGGGCTGGAGGAGTGTTAGAGAGGGCCTGGAGCTCTGTAGGCAGTGCTGGAGACTAAGTCTGGGGCTCCTGGGGGCTCTGGGAGCCCCTGGGTGGGCTGGAGGAGTGTGAGAGAGGGTCTGGAGCTATGCTGGGAGTGCTGGACAGCAAGTGTGGGGCTCTGGGAGCCCCTGGGTGGGCTGGAGGAGTGAGATAGAGGGCCTGGAGCTCTGCAGGTATTGCTGGACAGCAAGTGTGGGGCTCCTGGGGGCTCTGGGAGCCCCTGGGAGGGCTGGAGGAGTGAGACAGAGGGCCTGGAGCCCTGCTGGGAGTGCTGGACAGCAAAGGTCAGGCTCTGGGAGCCCCTGGGTGGGCTGGAGGAGTGAGACAGAGGTCCTGGAGCTCTGCTGGGAGTGCTGGACAGCAAAGGTCATGCTCTAGGAGCCCCTGGGTGGGCTGGAGGAGTGTTAGAGAGGGCCTGGAGCTCTGCAGGTAGTGCTGGACAGCAAGTGTGGGGCTCCTGGGGGCTCTAGGAACCCCTGGGTGGGCTGGAGGAGTGAGACAGAGGGCCTGGAGCTCTGCTGGGAGTGCTGGACAGCAAGTGTGGGGCTCTGGGAGCCCCTGGGTGGGCTGGAGGAGTGTTAGAGAGGCCCTGGAGCTCTGCAGGGAGTGCTGGACAGCAAGTGTGGGGCTCTGGGTGGCCCTGGGTCATATGGAGAAGTGTTAGAGAGGCCCTGGAGCTCTTCAGGGAGTGCTGGAGAGCAAAGGTCAGGCTCTGGGAGCCCCTAGGTCAGATGGAGGAGTGTTAGAGAGGGCCTGGAGCTCTGCAGGAAGTGCTGGACAGCAAAGGTCAGGCTCTGGGTGACCCTGGGTGGGCTGGAGGAGTGTTAGAGAGGGCCTGGAGCTCTGCTGGGAGTGCTGGACAGCAAGTGTGGGGCTCCTGGGGGCTCTGGGAGCCCCTGGGTGGGCTGGAGGACTGTGAGAGAGGGCCTGGAGCTCTGCTGGGAGTGCTGGACAGCAAAGGTCAGGCTATGGGTGGCATGGAGGAGTGTGAGAGAGGGCCTGGAGCTCTGCTGGGAGTGCTGGACAGCAAGTGTGGGGCTCCTGGGGGCTCTGGGAGCCCCTGGGTGGGCTGGAGGAGTGTGAGAGAGGGCCTGGAGCTCTGCAGGTAGTGCTGGACAGCAAGTGTGGGGCTCCTGGGGGCTCTGGGAGCCCCTGGGTGGGCTGGAGGATTGTTAGAGAGGGCCTGGAGCTCTGCAGGTAGTGCTGGACAGCAAGTGTGGGGCTCCTGGGGGCTCTGGGAGCCCATGGGTGGGCTGGAGGAGTGTGAGAGAGGGCCTGGAGCTCTGCTGGGAGTGCTGGACAGCAAAGGTCAGGCTCTGGGAGCCCCTGGGTGGGCTGGAGGAGTGAGACAGAGGTCCTGGAGCTCTGCTGGGAGTGCTGGACAGCAAAGGTCAGGCTCTGGGAGCCCCTGGGTGGGCTGGAGGAGTGTTAGAGAGGGCCTGGAGCTCTGCAGGTATTGCTGGACAGCAAGTGTGGGGCTCTGGGAGCCCCTGGGTGGGCTGGAGGAGTGAGACAGAGGGCCTGGAGCTCTGCTGGGAGTGCTGGACAGCAAGTGTGGGGCTCCTGGGGGCTCTGGGAGCCCCTGGGTGGGCTGGAGGAGTGTGAGAGAGGGCCTGGAGCTCTGCTGGGAGTGCTGGACAGCAAGTGTGGGGCTCATGGGGACTCTGGGAGCCCCTGGGTGGGCTGGAGGAGTGTTAGAGAGGGCCTGGAGCTCTGCAGGTAGTACTGGACAGCAAGTGTGGGGCTCCTGGGGGCTCTGGGAGCCCCTGGGTGGGCTGGAGGAGTGTGAGAGAGGGTCTGGAGCTATGCTGGGAGTGCTGGACAGCAAGTGTGGGGCTCCTGGGGGCTCTCGGAGCCCCTGGGTGGGATGGAGGAGTGTTAGAGAGGGCCTGGAGCTCTGCAGGTAGTGCTAGACAGCAAGTGTGGGGCTCCTGGGGGCTCTGGGAGCCCCTGGGTGGGCTGGAGGAGTGAGACAGAGGGCCTGGAGCTCTGCTGGGAGTGCTGGACAGCAAAGGTAAGGCTCTGGGAGCCCCTGGGTGGGCTGGAGGAGTGTTAGAGAGGGCCTGGAGCTCTGCAGGTAGTGCTGGACAGCAAGTGTGGGGCTCCTGGGGGCTCTGGGAGCCCCTGGGTGGGCTGGAGGAGTGAGACAGAGGGCCTGGAGCTCTGCTGGGAGTGCTGGACAGCAAAGGTCAGGCTCTGGGAGCCCCTGAGTCAGATGGAGGAGTGTTGTGAGAGAGGGCCTGGAGCTCTGCTGGGAGTGCTGGACAGCAAGTGTGGGGCTCTGGGAGCCCCTGGGTGGGCTGGAGGAGTGTTAGAGAGGAACTGGAGCTCTGCAGGGAGTGCTGGACAGCAAGTGTGGGGCTCTGGGTGGCCCTGGGTCATATGGAGAAGTGTTAGAGAGGCCCTGGAGCTCTTCAGGGAGTGCTGGAGAGCAAAGGTCAGGCTCTGGGAGCCCCTAGGTCAGATGGAGGAGTGTTAGAGAGGGCCTGGAGCTCTGCAGGGAGTGCTGGACAGCAAAGGTCAGGCTCTGGGAGCCCCTGAGTCAGATGGAGGAGTGTTAGAGAGGGCCTGGAGCTCTGCAGGAAGTGCTGGACAGCAAAGGTCAGGCTCTGGGTGACCCTGGGTGGGCTGGAGGAGTGTTAGAGAGGGCCTGGAGCTCTGCTGGGAGTGCTGGACAGCAAGTGGGGGGCTCTGGGAGCCCCTGGGTGGGCTGGAGGAGTGAGATAGAGGGCCTGGAGCTCTGCTGGGAGTGCTGGACAGCAAGTGTGGGGCTCCTGGGGGCTCTGGGAGCCCCTGGGTGGGCTGGAGGAGTGTGAGAGAGGGCCTGGAGCTCTGCTGGGAGTGCTGGACAGCAAGTGTGGGGCTCCTGGGGGCTCTGTGAGCCCCTGGGTGGGCTGGAGGAGTGTTAGAGAGGGCCTGGAGCTCTGCAGGTAGTGCTGGACAGCAAGTGTGGGGATCCTGGGGGCTCTGGGAGCCCCTGTGTGGGCTGGAGGAGTGAGACAGAGGGCCTGGAGCTCTGCTGGGAGTGCTGGACTGCAAGTGTGGGGCTCCTGGGGGCTCTGGGAGCCCCTGGGTGGGCTGGAGGAGTGAGACAGAGGGCCTGGAGCTCTGCTGGGAGTGCTGGACAGCAAGTGTGGGGCTCCTGGGGGCTCTGGGAGCCCCTGGGTGGGCTGGATGAGTGTTAGAGAGGGCCTGGAGCTCTGCAGGTAGTGCTGGACAGCAAGTGTGGGGCTCCTGGGGGCTCTGGGAGCCCCTGGGTGGGCTGGAGGAGTGAGACAGAGGGCCTGGAGCTCTGCTGGGAGTGCTGGACAGCAAAGGTCAGGCTCTGGGAGCCCCTGGGTGGGCTGGAGGAGTGAGACAGAGGTCCTGGAGCTCTGCTGGGAGTGCTGGACAGCAAAGGTCAGGCTCTGGGAGCCCCTGGGTGGGCTGGAGGAGTGTTAGAGAGGGCCTGGAGCTCTGCAGGTAGTGCTGGACAGCAAGTGTGGGGCTCCTGGGGGCTCTGGGAACCCCTGGGTGGGCTGGAGGAGTGAGACAGAGGGCCTGGAGCTCTGCTGGGAGTGCTGGACAGCAAGTGTGGGGCTCCTGGGGGCTCTGGGAGCCCCTGGGTGGGCTGGAGGAGTGTGAGAGAGGGCCTGAAGCTCTGCTGGGAGTGCTGGACAGCAAGTGTGGGGCTCATGGGGGCTCTGGGAGCCCCTGGGTGGGCTGGAGGAGTGTTAGAGAGGGCCTGGAGCTCTGCTGGGAGTGCTGGACAGCAAGTGTGGGGCTCATGGGGGCTCTGGGAGCCCCTGGGTGTGCTGGAGGAGTGTTAGAGAGGGCCTGGAGCTCTGCTGGGAGTGCTGGACAGCAAAGGTCAGGCTCTGGGAGCCCCTGAGTCAGATGGAGGAGTGTTGTGAGAGAGGGCCTGGAGCTCTGCTGGGAGTGCTGGACAGCAAGTGTGGGGCTCTGGGAGCCCCTGCTTGGGCTGGAGGAGTGTTAGAGAGGCCCTGGAGCTCTGCAGGGAGTGCTGGACAGCAAGTGTGGGGCTCTGGGAGCCCCTGCTTGGGCTGGAGGAGTGTTAGAGAGGCCCTGGAGCTCTGCAGGGAGTGCTGGACAGCAAAGGTCAGGCTCTGGGAGCCCCTGAGTCAGATGGAGGAGTGTTGTGAGAGAGGGCCTGGAGCTCTGCTGGGAGTGCTGGACAGCAAGTGTGGGGCTCTGGGAGCCCCTGGGTGGGCTGGAGGAGTGTTAGAGAGGCCCTGGAGCTCTGCAGGGAGTGCTGGACAGCAAGTGTGGGGCTCTGGGTGGCCCTGGGTCATATGGAGAAGTGTTAGAGAGGCCCTGGAGCTCTTCAGGGAGTGCTGGAGAGCAAAGGTCAGGCTCTGGGAGCCCCTAGGTCAGATGGAGGAGTGTTAGAGAGGGCCTGGAGCTCTGCAGGAAGTGCTGGACAGCAAAGGTCAGGCTCTGGGTGACCCTGGGTGGGCTGGAGGAGTGTTAGAGAGGGCCTGGAGCTCTGCTGGGAGTGCTGGACAGCAAGTGGGGGGCTCCTGGGGGCTCTGGGAGCCCCTGGGTGGGCTGGAGGACTGTGAGAGAGGGCCTGGAGCTCTGCTGGGAGTGCTGGACAGCAAAGGTCAGGCTATGGGTGGCATGGAGGAGTGTGAGAGAGGGCCTGGAGCTCTGCTGGGAGTGCTGGACAGCAAGTGTGGGGCTCCTGGGGGCTCTGGGAGCCCCTGGGTGGGCTGGAGGAGTGTGAGAGAGGGCCTGGAGCTCTGCAGGTAGTGCTGGACAGCAAGTGTGGGGCTCCTGGGGGCTCTGGGAGCCCCTGGGTGGGCTGGAGGATTGTTAGAGAGGGCCTGGAGCTCTGCAGGTAGTGCTGGACAGCAAGTGTGGGGCTCCTGGGGGCTCTGGGAGCCCATGGGTGGGCTGGAGGAGTGTGAGAGAGGGCCTGGAGCTCTGCTGGGAGTGCTGGACAGCAAAGGTCAGGCTCTGGGAGCCCCTGGGTGGGCTGGAGGAGTGAGACAGAGGTCCTGGAGCTCTGCTGGGAGTGCTGGACAGCAAAGGTCAGGCTCTGGGAGCCCCTGGGTGGGCTGGAGGAGTGTTAGAGAGGGCCTGGAGCTCTGCAGGTATTGCTGGACAGCAAGTGTGGGGCTCTGGGAGCCCCTGGGTGGGCTGGAGGAGTGAGACAGAGGGCCTGGAGCTCTGCTGGGAGTGCTGGACAGCAAGTGTGGGGCTCCTGGGGGCTCTGGGAGCCCCTGGGTGGGCTGGAGGAGTGTGAGAGAGGGCCTGGAGCTCTGCTGGGAGTGCTGGACAGCAAGTGTGGGGCTCATGGGGACTCTGGGAGCCCCTGGGTGGGCTGGAGGAGTGTTAGAGAGGGCCTGGAGCTCTGCAGGTAGTACTGGACAGCAAGTGTGGGGCTCCTGGGGGCTCTGGGAGCCCCTGGGTGGGCTGGAGGAGTGTGAGAGAGGGTCTGGAGCTATGCTGGGAGTGCTGGACAGCAAGTGTGGGGCTCCTGGGGGCTCTCGGAGCCCCTGGGTGGGATGGAGGAGTGTTAGAGAGGGCCTGGAGCTCTGCAGGTAGTGCTAGACAGCAAGTGTGGGGCTCCTGGGGGCTCTGGGAGCCCCTGGGTGGGCTGGAGGAGTGAGACAGAGGGCCTGGAGCTCTGCTGGGAGTGCTGGACAGCAAAGGTAAGGCTCTGGGAGCCCCTGGGTGGGCTGGAGGAGTGTTAGAGAGGGCCTGGAGCTCTGCAGGTAGTGCTGGACAGCAAGTGTGGGGCTCCTGGGGGCTCTGGGAGCCCCTGGGTGGGCTGGAGGAGTGAGACAGAGGGCCTGGAGCTCTGCTGGGAGTGCTGGACAGCAAAGGTCAGGCTCTGGGAGCCCCTGAGTCAGATGGAGGAGTGTTGTGAGAGAGGGCCTGGAGCTCTGCTGGGAGTGCTGGACAGCAAGTGTGGGGCTCTGGGAGCCCCTGGGTGGGCTGGAGGAGTGTTAGAGAGGAACTGGAGCTCTGCAGGGAGTGCTGGACAGCAAGTGTGGGGCTCTGGGTGGCCCTGGGTCATATGGAGAAGTGTTAGAGAGGCCCTGGAGCTCTTCAGGGAGTGCTGGAGAGCAAAGGTCAGGCTCTGGGAGCCCCTAGGTCAGATGGAGGAGTGTTAGAGAGGGCCTGGAGCTCTGCAGGGAGTGCTGGACAGCAAAGGTCAGGCTCTGGGAGCCCCTGAGTCAGATGGAGGAGTGTTAGAGAGGGCCTGGAGCTCTGCAGGAAGTGCTGGACAGCAAAGGTCAGGCTCTGGGTGACCCTGGGTGGGCTGGAGGAGTGTTAGAGAGGGCCTGGAGCTCTGCTGGGAGTGCTGGACAGCAAGTGGGGGGCTCTGGGAGCCCCTGGGTGGGCTGGAGGAGTGAGATAGAGGGCCTGGAGCTCTGCTGGGAGTGCTGGACAGCAAGTGTGGGGCTCCTGGGGGCTCTGGGAGCCCCTGGGTGGGCTGGAGGAGTGTGAGAGAGGGCCTGGAGCTCTGCTGGGAGTGCTGGACAGCAAGTGTGGGGCTCCTGGGGGCTCTGTGAGCCCCTGGGTGGGCTGGAGGAGTGTTAGAGAGGGCCTGGAGCTCTGCAGGTAGTGCTGGACAGCAAGTGTGGGGATCCTGGGGGCTCTGGGAGCCCCTGTGTGGGCTGGAGGAGTGAGACAGAGGGCCTGGAGCTCTGCTGGGAGTGCTGGACTGCAAGTGTGGGGCTCCTGGGGGCTCTGGGAGCCCCTGGGTGGGCTGGAGGAGTGAGACAGAGGGCCTGGAGCTCTGCTGGGAGTGCTGGACAGCAAGTGTGGGGCTCCTGGGGGCTCTGGGAGCCCCTGGGTGGGCTGGATGAGTGTTAGAGAGGGCCTGGAGCTCTGCAGGTAGTGCTGGACAGCAAGTGTGGGGCTCCTGGGGGCTCTGGGAGCCCCTGGGTGGGCTGGAGGAGTGAGACAGAGGGCCTGGAGCTCTGCTGGGAGTGCTGGACAGCAAAGGTCAGGCTCTGGGAGCCCCTGGGTGGGCTGGAGGAGTGAGACAGAGGTCCTGGAGCTCTGCTGGGAGTGCTGGACAGCAAAGGTCAGGCTCTGGGAGCCCCTGGGTGGGCTGGAGGAGTGTTAGAGAGGGCCTGGAGCTCTGCAGGTAGTGCTGGACAGCAAGTGTGGGGCTCCTGGGGGCTCTGGGAACCCCTGGGTGGGCTGGAGGAGTGAGACAGAGGGCCTGGAGCTCTGCTGGGAGTGCTGGACAGCAAGTGTGGGGCTCCTGGGGGCTCTGGGAGCCCCTGGGTGGGCTGGAGGAGTGTGAGAGAGGGCCTGAAGCTCTGCTGGGAGTGCTGGACAGCAAGTGTGGGGCTCATGGGGGCTCTGGGAGCCCCTGGGTGGGCTGGAGGAGTGTTAGAGAGGGCCTGGAGCTCTGCTGGGAGTGCTGGACAGCAAGTGTGGGGCTCATGGGGGCTCTGGGAGCCCCTGGGTGGGCTGGAGGAGTGTTAGAGAGGGCCTGGAGCTCTGCTGGGAGTGCTGGACAGCAAAGGTCAGGCTCTGGGAGCCCCTGAGTCAGATGGAGGAGTGTTGTGAGAGAGGGCCTGGAGCTCTGCTGGGAGTGCTGGACAGCAAGTGTGGGGCTCTGGGAGCCCCTGCTTGGGCTGGAGGAGTGTTAGAGAGGCCCTGGAGCTCTGCAGGGAGTGCTGGACAGCAAGTGTGGGGCTCTGGGTGGCCCTGGGTCATATGGAGAAGTGTTAGAGAGGCCCTGGAGCTCTTCAGGGAGTGCTGGAGAGCAAAGGTCAGGCTCTGGGAGCCCCTAGGTCAGATGGAGGAGTGTTAGAGAGGGCCTGGAGCTCTGCAGGAAGTGCTGGACAGCAAAGGTCAGGCTCTGGGTGACCCTGGGTGGGCTGGAGGAGTGTTAGAGAGGGCCTGGAGCTCTGCTGGGAGTGCTGGACAGCAAGTGGGGGGCTCTGGGAGCCCCTGGGTGGGCTGGAGGAGTGAGATAGAGGGCCTGGAGCTCTGCTGGGAGTGCTGGACAGCAAGTGTGGGGCTCCTGGGGGCACTGGGAGCCCCTGGGTGGGCTGGAGGAGTGAGACAGAGGGCCTGGAGCTCTGCTGGGAGTGCTGGACAGCAAGTGTGGGGCTCCTGGGGGCTCTGGGAGCCCCTGGGTGGGCTGGAGGAGTGTGAGAGAGGGCCTGGAGCTCTGCTGGGAGTGCTGGACAGCAAAGGTCAGGCTCTGGGAGCCCCTGGGTGGGCTGGAGGAGTGTTAGAGAGGGCCTGGAGCTCTGCTGGGAGTGCTGGACAGCAAGTGGGGGGCTCTGGGAGCCCCTGGGTGGGCTGGAGGAGTGTTAGAGAGGCCCTGGAGCTCTGCAGGGAGTGCTGGACAGCAAGTGTGGGGCTCTGGGTGGCCCTGGGTCATATGGAGAAGTGTTAGAGAGGGCCTGGAGCTCTTCAGGGAGTGCTGGAGAGCAAAGGTCAGGCTCTGGGAGCCCCTAGGTCAGATGGAGGAGTGTTAGAGAGGGCCTGGAGCTCTGCAGGAAGTGCTGGACAGCAAAGGTCAGGCTCTGGGTGACCCTGGGTGGGCTGGAGGAGTGAGACAGAGGGCCTGGAGCTCTGCTGGGAGTGCTGGACATCAAGTGTGGGGCTCATGGGGTCTCTGGGAGCCCCTGGGTGGGCTGGAGGAGTGTTAGAGAGGGCCTGGAGCTCTGCAGGTAGTGCTGGACAGCAAGTGTGGGGCTCCTGGGGGCTCTGGGAGCCCCTGGGTGGGCTGGAGGAGTGAGACAGAGGGCCTGGAGCTCTGCTGGGAGTGCTGGACAGCAAGTGTGGGGCTCCTGGGGGCTCTGGGAGCCCCTGGGTGGGCTGGAGGAGTGTGAGAGAGGGCCTGGAGCTCTGCAGGTAGTGCTGGACAGCAAGTGTGGGGCTCCTGGGGGCTCTGGGAGCCCCTGGGTGGGCTGGAGGACTGTGAGAGAGGGCCTGGAGCTCTGCTGGGAGTGCTGGACAGCAAAGGTCAGGCTATGGGTGGGCTGGAGGAGTGTGAGAGAGGGCCTGGAGCTCTGCAGGGAGTGCTGGACAGCAAGTGTGGGGCTCCTGGGGGCTCTGGGAGCCCCTGGGTGGGCTGGAGGAGTGAGACAGAGGGCCTGGAGCTCTGCTGGGAGTGCTGGACAGCAAGTGTGGGGCTCCTGGGGGCTCTGGGAGCCCCTGGGTGGGCTGGAGGAGTGTGAGAGAGGGCCTGGAGCTCTGCAGGTAGTGCTGGACAGCAAGTGTGGGGCTCCTGGGGGCTCTGGGAGCCCCTGGGTGGGCTGGAGGACTGTGAGAGAGGGCCTGGAGCTCTGCTGGGAGTGCTGGACAGCAAAGGTCAGGCTATGGGTGGGCTGGAGGAGTGTGAGAGAGGGCCTGGAGCTCTGCAGGGAGTGCTGGACAGCAAGTGTGGGGCTCCTGGGGGCTCTGGGAGCCCCTGGGTGGGCTGGAGGAGTGAGACAGAGGGCCTGGAGCTCTGCTGGGAGTGCTGGACAGCAAGTGTGGGGCTCTGGGAGCCCCTGGGTGGGCTGGAGGAGTGTGAGAGAGGGCCTGGAGCTCTGCTGGGAGTGCTGGACAGCAAGTGTGGGGGTCATGGGGGCTCTGGGAGCCCCTGGGTGGGCTGGAGGAGTGTTAGAGAGGGCCTGGAGCTCTGCTGGGAGTGCTGGACAGCAAAGGTCAGGCTCTGGGAGCCCCTGGGTGGGCTGGATGAGTGTTAGAGAGGGCCTGGAGCTCTGCAGGTAGTGCTGGACAGCAAGTGTGGGGCTCCTGGGGGCTCTGGGAGCCCCTGGGTGGGCTGGAGGACTGTGAGAGAGGGCCTGGAGCTCTGCTGGGAGTGCTGGACAGCAAAGGTAAGGCTCTGGGAGCCCCTGGGTGGGCTGGAGGAGTGTTAGAGAGGGCCTGGAGCTCTGCAGGTATTGCTGGACAGCAAGTTTGGGGCTCCTGGGGGCTCTGGGAACCCATGGGTGGGCTGGAGGAGTGTGAGAGAGGGCCTGGAGCTCTGCTGGGAGTGCTGGACAGCAAAGGTCAGGCTCTGGGAGCCCCTGGGTGGGCTGGAGGAGTGTTAGAGAGGGCCTGGAGCTCTGCAGGTAGTGCTGGACAGCAAGTGTTGGGCTCCTGGGGGCTCTGGGAACCCCTGGGTGGGCTGGAGGAGTGAGACAGAGGGCCTGGAGCTCTGCTGGGAGTGCTGGACAGCAAGTGTGGGGCTCCTGGGGGCTCTGGGAGCTCCTGGGTGGGCTGGAGGAGTGTGAGAGAGGGCCTGGAGCTCTGCTGGGAGTGCTGGACAGCAAGTGTGGGGCTCATGGGGGCTCTGGGAGCCCCTGGGTGGGCTGGAGGAGTGTTAGAGAGGGCCTGGAGCTCTGCAGGTAGTGCTGGAGACTAAGTGTGGGGTGTGGGGCTCCTGGGGGCTGGAGGAGTGTTAGAGAGGGCCTGGAGCTCTGCTGGGAGTGCTGGACAGCAAGTGTGGGTCTCTGGGAGCCCCTGGGTGGGCTGGAGGAGTGCTAGAGAGGCCCTGGAGCTCTTCAGGGAGTGCTGGACAGCAAGTGTGGGGCTCTGGGAGCCCCTGGGTGGGCTGGAGGAGTGAGACAGAGGTCCTGGAGCTCTGCTGGGAATGCTGGGCAGCAAGTGTGGGGCTCCTGGGGGCTCTGGGAGCCCATGGGTGGGCTGGAGGAGTGTGAGAGAGGGCCTGGAGCTCTGCTGGGAGTGTTGGACAGCAAGTGTGGGGCTCATGGGGGCTCTGGGAGCCCCTGGGTGGGCTGGAGGAGTGTGAGAGAGGGCCTGGAGCTCTGCTGGGAGTGCTGGACAGCAAGTGTGGGGCTCATGGGGGCTCTGGGAGCCCCTTGGTGGGCTGGAGGAGTGTTAGAGAGGGCCTGGAGCTCTGCAGGTAGTGCTGGACAGCAAGTGTGGGGCTCCTGGGGGCTCTGGGTGCCCCTGGGTGGGCTGGAGGAATGTTAGAGAGGGCCTGGAGCTCTGCTGGGAGTGCTGGGCAGCAAGTGGGGGGCTCCTGGGAGCTCTGGGAGCCCCTGGGTGGGCTGGAGGAGTGAGACAGAGGGCCTGGAGCTCTGCTGGGAGTGCTGGACAGCAAATATTGGGTTCCTGGGGGCTCTGGGAGCCCCTGGGTGGGCTGGAGGAGTGTTAGAGAGGGCCTGGAGCTCTGCTGGGAGTGCTGGACAGCAAGTGTGGGGCTTCTGGGGGCTCTGGGAGCCCCTGGGTGGGCTGGAGGAGTGTTAGAGAGGGCCTGGAGCTCTTCAGGGAGTGCTGGACAGCAAGTGTGGGGCTCTGGGAGCCCCTGGGTGGGCTGGAGGAGTGAGACAGAGGGCCTGGAGCTCTGCTGGGAGTGCTGGACAGCAAGTGTGGGGCTCCTGGGGGCTCTGGGAGCCCCTGGGTGGGCTGGAGGAGTGTGAGAGAGGGCCTGGAGCTCTGCTGGGAGTGCTGGACAGCAAGTGTGGGGCTCCTGGGGGCTCTGGGAGCCCCTGGGTGGGCTGGAGGATTGTTAGAGAGGGCCTGGAGCTCTGCAGGTAGTGCTGGACAGCAAGTGTGGGGCTCCTGGGGGCTCTGGGAGCCCATGGGTGGGCTGGAGGAGTGTGAGAGAGGGCCTGGAGCTCTGCTGGGAGTGCTGGACAGCAAAGGTCAGGCTCTGGGAGCCCCTGGGTGGGCTGGAGGAGTGAGACAGAGGTCCTGGAGCTCTGCTGGGAGTGCTGGACAGCAAAGGTCAGGCTCTGGGAGCCCCTGGGTGGGCTGGAGGAGTGTTAGAGAGGGCCTGGAGCTCTGCAGGTATTGCTGGACAGCAAGTGTGGGGCTCTGGGAGCCCCTGGGTGGGCTGGAGGAGTGAGACAGAGGGCCTGGAGCTCTGCTGGGAGTGCTGGACAGCAAGTGTGGGGCTCCTGGGGGCTCTGGGAGCCCCTGGGTGGGCTGGAGGAGTGTGAGAGAGGGCCTGGAGCTCTGCAGGTAGTGCTGGACAGCAAGTGTGGGGCTCATGGGGACTCTGGGAGCCCCTGGGTGGGCTGGAGGAGTGTTAGAGAGGGCCTGGAGCTCTGCAGGTAGTACTGGACAGCAAGTGTGGGGCTCCTGGGGGCTCTGGGAGCCCCTGGGTGGGCTGGAGGAGTGTGAGAGAGGGTCTGGAGCTATGCTGGGAGTGCTGGACAGCAAGTGTGGGGCTCCTGGGGGCTCTCGGAGCCCCTGGGTGGGATGGAGGAGTGTTAGAGAGGGCCTGGAGCTCTGCAGGTAGTGCTAGACAGCAAGTGTGGGGCTCCTGGGGGCTCTGGGAGCCCCTGGGTGGGCTGGAGGAGTGAGACAGAGGGCCTGGAGCTCTGCTGGGAGTGCTGGACAGCAAAGGTAAGGCTCTGGGAGCCCCTGGGTGGGCTGGAGGAGTGTTAGAGAGGGCCTGGAGCTCTGCAGGTAGTGCTGGACAGCAAGTGTGGGGCTCCTGGGGGCTCTGGGAGCCCCTGGGTGGGCTGGAGGAGTGAGACAGAGGGCCTGGAGCTCTGCTGGGAGTGCTGGACAGCAAAGGTCAGGCTCTGGGAGCCCCTGAGTCAGATGGAGGAGTGTTGTGAGAGAGGGCCTGGAGCTCTGCTGGGAGTGCTGGACAGCAAGTGTGGGGCTCTGGGAGCCCCTGGGTGGGCTGGAGGAGTGTTAGAGAGGAACTGGAGCTCTGCAGGGAGTGCTGGACAGCAAGTGTGGGGCTCTGGGTGGCCCTGGGTCATATGGAGAAGTGTTAGAGAGGCCCTGGAGCTCTTCAGGGAGTGCTGGAGAGCAAAGGTCAGGCTCTGGGAGCCCCTAGGTCAGATGGAGGAGTGTTAGAGAGGGCCTGGAGCTCTGCAGGGAGTGCTGGACAGCAAAGGTCAGGCTCTGGGAGCCCCTGAGTCAGATGGAGGAGTGTTAGAGAGGGCCTGGAGCTCTGCAGGAAGTGCTGGACAGCAAAGGTCAGGCTCTGGGTGACCCTGGGTGGGCTGGAGGAGTGTTAGAGAGGGCCTGGAGCTCTGCTGGGAGTGCTGGACAGCAAGTGGGGGGCTCTGGGAGCCCCTGGCTGGGCTGGAGGAGTGAGATAGAGGGCCTGGAGCTCTGCTGGGAGTGCTGGACAGCAAGTGTGGGGCTCCTGGGGGCACTGGGAGCCCCTGGGTGGGCTGGAGGAGTGAGACAGAGGGCCTGGAGCTCTGCTGGGAGTGCTGGACAGCAAGTGTGGGGCTCCTGGGGGCTCTGGGAGCCCCTGGGTGGGCTGGAGGAGTGTGAGAGAGGGCCTGGAGCTCTGCTGGGAGTGCTGGACAGCAAAGGTCAGGCTCTGGGAGCCCCTGGGTGGGCTGGAGGAGTGAGACAGAGGTCCTGGAGCTCTGCTGGGAGTGCTGGACAGCAAAGGTCAGGCTCTGGGAGCCCCTGGGTGGGGTGGATAAGTGTTAGAGAGGGCCTGGAGCTCTGCAGGTATTGCTGGACAGCAAGTGTGGGGCTCCTGGGGGCTCTGGGAACCCCTGGGTGGGCTGGAGTAGTGAGACAGAGGGCCTGGAGCTCTGCAGGTAGTGCTGGACAGCAAGTGTGGGGCTCTGGGAGCCCCTGGGTGGGCTGGAGGAGTGTTAGAGAGGCCGTGGAGCTCTGCAGGGAGTGCTGGACAGCAAGTGTGGGGCTCTGGGTGGCCCTGGGTCATATGGAGAAGTGTTAGAGAGGCCCTGGAGCTCTTCAGGGAGTGCTGGAGAGCAAAGGTCAGGCTCTGGGAGCCCCTAGGTCAGATGGAGGAGTGTTAGAGAGGGCCTGGAGCTCTGCAGGAAGTGCTGGACAGCAAAGGTCAGGCTCTGGGAGCCCCTGAGTCAGATGGAGGAGTGTTAGAGAGGGCCTGGAGCTCTGCAGGAAGTGCTGGACAGCAAAGGTCAGGCTCTGGGTGACCCTGGGTGGGCTGGAGGAGTGTTAGAGAGGGCCTGGAGCTCTGCTGGGAGTGCTGGACAGCAAGTGGGGGGCTCTGGGAGCCCCTGGGTGGGCTGGAGGAGTGAGATAGAGGGCCTGGAGCTCTGCTGGGAGTGCTGGACAGCAAGTGTGGGGCTCCTGGGGGCTCTGGGAGCCCCTGGGTGGGCTGGAGGAGTGTGAGAGAGGGCCTGGAGCTCTGCTTGGAGTGCTGGACAGCAAGTGTGGGGCTCCTGGGGGCTCTGTGAGCCCCTGGGTGGGCTGGAGGAGTGTTAGAGAGGGCCTGGAGCTCTGCAGGTAGTGCTGGACAGCAAGTGTGGGGCTCCTGGGGGCTCTGGGAGCCCCTGGGTGGGCTGGAGGAGTGAGACAGAGGGCCTGGAGCTCTGCTGGGAGTGCTGGACTGCAAGTGTGGGGCTCCTGGGGGCTCTGGGAGACCCTGGGTGGGCTGGAGGAGTGAGACAGAGGGCCTGGAGCTCTGCTGGGAGTGCTGGACAGCAAGTGTGGGGCTCCTGGGGGCTCTGGGAGCCCCTGGGTGGGCTGGATGAGTGTTAGAGAGGGCCTGGAGCTCTGCAGGTAGTGCTGGACAGCAAGTGTGGGGCTCCTGGGGGCTCTGGGAGCCCCAGGGTGGGCTGGAGGACTGTGAGAGAGGGCCTGGAGCTCTGCTGGGAGTGCTGGACAGCAAGTGTGGGACTCCTGGGGGCTCTGGGAGCCCCTGGGTGGGCTGGAGGAGTGTGAGAGAGGGCCTGGAGCTCTGCTGGGAGTGCTGGACAGCAAAGGTCAGGCTCTGGGAGCCCCTGGGTGGGCTGGAGGAGTGTTAGAGAGGGCCTGGAGCTCTGCTGGGAGTGCTGGACAGCAAGTGTGGGGCTCCTGGGAGCTCTGGGTGCCCCTGGGTGGGCTGGAGGAGTGTTAGAGAGGGCCTGGAGCTCTGCTGGGAGTGCTGGACAGCAAGTGGGGGGCTCTGGGAGCCCCTGGGTGGGCTGGAGGAGTGTTAGAGAGGCCCTGGAGCTCTGCAGGGAGTGCTGGACAGCAAGTGTGGGGCTCTGGGTGGCCCTGGGTCATATGGAGAAGTGTTAGAGAGGGCCTGGAGCTCTTCAGGGAGTGCTGGAGAGCAAAGGTCAGGCTCTGGGAGCCCCTAGGTCAGATGGAGGAGTGTTAGAGAGGGCCTGGAGCTCTGCAGGAAGTGCTGGACAGCAAAGGTCAGGCTCTGGGTGACCCTGGGTGGGCTGGAGGAGTGAGACAGAGGGCCTGGAGCTCTGCTGGGAGTGCTGGACATCAAGTGTGGGGCTCATGGGGTCTCTGGGAGCCCCTGGGTGGGCTGGAGGAGTGTTAGAGAGGGCCTGGAGCTCTGCAGGTAGTGCTGGACAGCAAGTGTGGGGCTCCTGGGGGCTCTGGGAGCCCCTGGGTGGGCTGGAGGAGTGAGACAGAGGGCCTGGAGCTCTGCTGGGAGTGCTGGACAGCAAGTGTGGGGCTCCTGGGGGCTCTGGGAGCCCCTGGGTGGGCTGGAGGAGTGTGAGAGAGGGCCTGGAGCTCTGCAGGTAGTGCTGGACAGCAAGTGTGGGGCTCCTGGGGGCTCTGGGAGCCCCTGGGTGGGCTGGAGGACTGTGAGAGAGGGCCTGGAGCTCTGCTGGGAGTGCTGGACAGCAAAGGTCAGGCTATGGGTGGGCTGGAGGAGTGTGAGAGAGGGCCTGGAGCTCTGCAGGGAGTGCTGGACAGCAAGTGTGGGGCTCCTGGGGGCTCTGGGAGCCCCTGGGTGGGCTGGAGGAGTGAGACAGAGGGCCTGGAGCTCTGCTGGGAGTGCTGGACAGCAAGTGTGGAGCTCCTGGGGGCTCTGGGAGCCCCTGGGTGGGCTGGAGGAGTGTGAGAGAGGGCCTGGAGCTCTGCAGGTAGTGCTGGACAGCAAGTGTGGGGCTCCTGGGGGCTCTGGGAGCCCCTGGGTGGGCTGGAGGACTGTGAGAGAGGGCCTGGAGCTCTGCTGGGAGTGCTGGACAGCAAAGGTCAGGCTATGGGTGGGCTGGAGGAGTGTGAGAGAGGGCCTGGAGCTCTGCAGGGAGTGCTGGACAGCAAGTGTGGGGCTCCTGGGGGCTCTGGGAGCCCCTGGGTGGGCTGGAGGAGTGAGACAGAGGGCCTGGAGCTCTGCTGGGAGTGCTGGACAGCAAGTGTGGGGCTCTGGGAGCCCCTGGGTGGGCTGGAGGAGTGTGAGAGAGGGCCTGGAGCTCTGCTGGGAGTGCTGGACAGCAAGTGTGGGGCTCATGGGGGCTCTGGGAGCCCCTGGGTGGGCTGGAGGAGTGTTAGAGAGGGCCTGGAGCTCTGCTGGGAGTGCTGGACAGCAAAGGTCAGGCTCTGGGAGCCCCTGGGTGGGCTGGATGAGTGTTAGAGAGGGCCTGGAGCTCTGCAGGTAGTGCTGGACAGCAAGTGTGGGGCTCCTGGGGGCTCTGTGAGCCCCTGGGTGGGCTGGAGGACTGTGAGAGAGGGCCTGGAGCTCTGCTGGGAGTGCTGGACAGCAAAGGTAAGGCTCTGGGAGCCCCTGGGTGGGCTGGAGGAGTGTTAGAGAGGGCCTGGAGCTCTGCAGGTATTGCTGGACAGCAAGTGTGGGGCTCCTGGGGGCTCTGGGAACCCATGGGTGGGCTGGAGGAGTGAGACAGAGGGCCTGGAGCTCTGCTGGGTGTGCTGGACAGCAAGTGTGGGGCTCCTGGGGGCTCTGGGAGCCCCTGGGTGGGCTGGAGGAGTGTGAGAGAGGGCCTGGAGCTCTGCTGGGAGTGCTGGACAGCAAGTGTGGGGCTCATGGGGGCTCTGGGAGCCCCTGGGTGGGCTGGAGTAGTGTTAGAGAGGGCCTGGAGCTCTGCAGGTAGTGCTGGACAGCAAGTGTGGGGCTCCTGGGGGCTCTGGGAGCCCCTGGGTGGGCTGGAGGAGTGTGAGAGAGGGCCTGGAGCTATGCTGGGAGTGCTGGACAGCAAGTGTGGGGCTCCTGGGGGCTTTGGGAGCCCCTGGGTAGGATGGAGGAGTGTTAGAGAGGGCCTGGAGCTCTGCAGGTAGTGCTGGACAGCAAGTGTGGGGCTCCTGGGGGCTCTGGGAGCCCCTGGGTGGGCTGGAGGAGTGAGACAGAGGGCCTGGAGCTCTGCTGGGAGTGCTGGACAGCAAGTGTGGGGCTCCTGGGGGCTCTAGGAGCCCATGGGTGGCCTGGAGGAGTGAGACAGAGGGCCTGGAGCTCTGCTGGGAGTGCTGGACAGCAAGTGTGGGGCTCCTGGGGGCTCTGGGTGCCCCTGGGTGGGCTGGAGGAGTGTTAGAGAGGGCCTGGAGCTCTGCTGGGAGTGCTGGACAGCAAGTGTGGGGCTCTGGGAGCCCCTGGGTGGGCTGGAGGAGTGAGATAGAGGGCCTGGAGCTCTGCTGGGAGTGCTGGACAGCAAGTGTGGGGCTCCTGGGGGCTCTGGGAGCCCCTGGGTGGGCTGGAGGAGTGTGAGAGAGGGCCTGGAACTCTGCTGGGAGTGCTGGACAGCAAAGGTCAGGCTCTGGGAGCCCCTGGGTGGGCTGGAGGAGTGTGAGAGAGGGCCTGGAGCTCTGCAGGTAGTGCTGGACAGCAAGTGTGGGGCTCCTGGGGGCTCTGGGAGCCCCTGGGTGGGCTGGAGGAGTGTGAGAGAGGGCCTGGAGCTCTGCTGGGAGTGCTGGACAGCAAAGGTCAGGCTCTGGGAGCCCCTGGGTGGGCTGGAGGAGTGTTAGAGAGGGCCTGGAGCTCTGCAGGTAGTGCTGGACAGCAAGTGTTGGGCTCCTGGGGGCTCTGGGAACCCCTGGGTGGGCTGGAGGAGTGAGACAGAGGGCCTGGAGCTCTGCTGGGAGTGCTGGACAGCAAGTGTGGGGCTCCTGGGGGCTCTGGGAGCTCCTGGGTGGGCTGGAGGAGTGTGAGAGAGGGCCTGGAGCTCTGCTGGGAGTGCTGGACAGCAAGTGTGGGGCTCATGGGGGCTCTGGGAGCCCCTGGGTGGGCTGGAGGAGTGTTAGAGAGGGCCTGGAGCTCTGCAGGTAGTGCTGGAGACTAAGTGTGGGGTGTGGGGCTCCTGGGGGCTGGAGGAGTGTTAGAGAGGGCCTGGAGCTCTGCTGGGAGTGCTGGACAGCAAGTGTGGGTCTCTGGGAGCCCCTGGGTGGGCTGGAGGAGTGCTAGAGAGGCCCTGGAGCTCTTCAGGGAGTGCTGGACAGCAAGTGTGGGGCTCTGGGAGCCCCTGGGTGGGCTGGAGGAGTGAGACAGAGGTCCTGGAGCTCTGCTGGGAATGCTGGGCAGCAAGTGTGGGGCTCCTGGGGGCTCTGGGAGCCCATGGGTGGGCTGGAGGAGTGTGAGAGAGGGCCTGGAGCTCTGCTGGGAGTGCTGGACAGCAAGTGTGGGGCTCATGGGGGCTCTGGGAGCCCCTGGGTGGGCTGGAGGAGTGTGAGAGAGGGCCTGGAGCTCTGCTGGGAGTGCTGGACAGCAAGTGTGGGGCTCATGGGGGCTCTGGGAGCCCCTTGGTGGGCTGGAGGAGTGTTAGAGAGGGCCTGGAGCTCTGCAGGTAGTGCTGGACAGCAAGTGTGGTGCTCCTGGGGGCTCTGGGTGCCCCTGGGTGGGCTGGAGGAATGTTAGAGAGGGCCTGGAGCTCTGCTGGGAGTGCTGGGCAGCAAGTGGGGGGCTCCTGGGAGCTCTGGGAGCCCCTGGGTGGGCTGGAGGAGTGAGACAGAGGGCCTGGAGCTCTGCTGGGAGTGCTGGACAGCAAATATTGGGTTCCTGGGGGCTCTGGGAGCCCCTGGGTGGGCTGGAGGAGTGTTAGAGAGGGCCTGGAGCTCTGCTGGGAGTGCTGGACAGCAAGTGTGGGGCTTCTGGGGGCTCTGGGAGCCCCTGGGTGGGCTGGAGGAGTGTTAGAGAGGGCCTGGAGCTCTTCAGGGAGTGCTGGACAGCAAATGTGGGGCTCTGGGAGCCCCTGGGTGGGCTGGAGGAGTGAGACAGAGGGCCTGGAGCTCTGCTGGGAGTGCTGGACAGCAAGTGTGGGGCTCCTGGGGGCTCTGGGAGCCCCTGGGTGGGCTGGAGGAGTGTGAGAGAGGGCCTGGAGCTCTGCTGGGAGTGCTGGACAGCAAGTGTGGGGCTCCTGGGGGCTCTGGGAGCCCTTGGGTGGCCTGGAGGAGTGTTAGAGAGGGCCTGGAGCTCTGCTGGGAGTGCTGGACAGCAAGTGTGGGGCTCCTGGGGGCTCTGGGTGCCCCTGGGTGGGCTGGAGCAGTGTTAGAGAGGGCCTGGAGCTCTGCTGGGAGTGCTGGACAGCAAGTGTGGGGCTCTGGGAGCCCCTGGGTGGGCTGGAGGAGTGAGATAGAGGGCCTGGAGCTCTGCAGGTATTGCTGGACAGCAAGTGTGGGGCTCCTGGGGGCTCTGGGAGCCCCTGGGTGGGCTGGAGGAGTGTTAGAGAGGGCCTGGAGCTCTGCAGGTCGTGCTGGACAGCAAGTGTGGGGCTCCTGGGGGCTCTGGGAACCCCTGGGTGTGCTGGAGGAGTGAGACAGAGGGCCTGGAGCTCTGCTGGGAGTGCTGGACAGCAAGTGTGGGGCTCCTGGGGGCTCTGGGAGCCCATGGGTGGGCTGGAGGAGTGTGAGAGAGGGCCTGGAGCTCTGCTGGGAGTGCTGGACAGCAAGTGTGGGGCTCATGGGGGCTCTGGGAGCCCCTGGGTGGGCTGGAGGAGTGTGAGAGAGGGCCTGGAGCTCTGCTGGGAGTGCTGGACAGCAAGTGTGGGGCTCATGGGGGCTCTGGGAGCCCCTTGGTGGGCTGGAGGAGTGTTAGAGAGGGCCTGGAGCTCTGCAGGTAGTGCTGGACAGCAAGTGTGGGGCTCCTGGGGGCTCTGGGTGCCCCTGGGTGGGCTGGAGGAATGTTAGAGAGGGCCTGGAGCTCTGCTGGGAGTGCTGGGCAGCAAGTGGGGGGCTCCTGGGAGCTCTGGGAGCCCCTGGGTGGGCTGGAGGAGTGAGACAGAGGTTCTGGAGCTCTGCTGGGAGTGCTGGACAGCAAATATTGGGTTCCTGGGGGCTCTGGGAGCCCCTGGGTGGGCTGGAGGAGTGTTAGAGAGGGCCTGGAGCTCTGCTGGGAGTGCTGGACAGCAAGTGTGGGGCTTCTGGGGGCTCTGGGAGCCCCTGGGTGGGCTGGAGGAGTGTTAGAGAGGGCCTGGAGCACTTCAGGGAGTGCTGGACAGCAAGTGTGGGGCTCTGGGAGCCCCTGGGTGGGCTGGAGGAGTGAGACAGAGGGCCTGGAGCTCTGCTGGGAGTGCTGGACAGCAAGTGTGGGGCTCCTGGGGGCTCTGGGAGCCCCTGGGTGGGCTGGAGGAGTGTGAGAGAGGGCCTGGAGCTCTGCTGGGAGTGCTGGACAGCAAGTGTGGGGCTCCTGGGGGCTCTGGGAGCCCTTGGGTGGCCTGGAGGAGTGTTAGAGAGGGCCTGGAGCTCTGCTGGGAGTGCTGGACAGCAAGTGTGGGGCTCCTGGGGGCTCTGGGTGCCCCTGGGTGGGCTGGAGCAGTGTTAGAGAGGGCCTGGAGCTCTGCTGGGAGTGCTGGACAGCAAGTGTGGGGCTCTGGGAGCCCCTGGGTGGGCTGGAGGAGTGAGATAGAGGGCCTGGAGCTCTGCAGGTATTGCTGGACAGCAAGTGTGGGGCTCCTGGGGGCTCTGGGAGCCCCTGGGTGGGCTGGAGGAGTGTTAGAGAGGGCCTGGAGCTCTGCAGGTCGTGCTGGACAGCAAGTGTGGGGCTCCTGGGGGCTCTGGGAACCCCTGGGTGGGCTGGAGGAGTGAGACAGAGGGCCTGGAGCTCTGCTGGGAGTGCTGGACAGCAAGTGTGGGGCTCCTGGGGGCTCTGGGAGCCCCTGGGTGGGCTGGAGGAGTGTGAGAGAGGGCCTGGAGCTCTGCTGGGAGTGCTGGACAGCAAGTGTGGGGCTCATGGGGGCTCTGGGAGCCCCTGGGTGGGCTGGAGGAGTGTTAGAGAGGGCCTGGAGCTCTGCTGGGAGTGCTGGACAGCAAAGGTCAGGCTCTGGGAGCCCCTGAGTCAGATGGAGAAGTGTTGTGAGAGAGGGCCTGGAGCTCTTCTGGGAGTGCTGGACAGCAAGTGTGGGGCTCTGGGAGCCCCTGGGTGGGCTGGAGGAGTGCTAGAGAGGCCCTGGAGCTCTTCAGGGAGTGCTGGACAGCAAGTGTGGGGCTCTGGGAGCCCCTGGGTGGGCTGGAGGAGTGAGACAGAGGTCCTGGAGCTCTGCTGGGAATGCTGGGCAGCAAGTGTGGGGCTCCTGGGGGCTCTGGGAGCCCATGGGTGGGCTGGAGGAGTGTGAGAGAGGGCCTGGAGCTCTGCTGGGAGTGCTGGACAGCAAGTGTGGGGCTCATGGGGGCTCTGGGAGCCCCTGGGTGGGCTGGAGGAGTGTGAGAGAGGGCCTGGAGCTCTGCTGGGAGTGCTGGACAGCAAGTGTGGGGCTCATGGGGGCTCTGGGAGCCCCTTGGTGGGCTGGAGGAGTGTTAGAGAGGGCCTGGAGCTCTGCAGGTAGTGCTGGACAGCAAGTGTGGTGCTCCTGGGGGCTCTGGGTGCCCCTGGGTGGGCTGGAGGAATGTTAGAGAGGGCCTGGAGCTCTGCTGGGAGTGCTGGGCAGCAAGTGGGGGGCTCCTGGGAGCTCTGGGAGCCCCTGGGTGGGCTGGAGGAGTGAGACAGAGGGCCTGGAGCTCTGCTGGGAGTGCTGGACAGCAAATATTGGGTTCCTGGGGGCTCTGGGAGCCCCTGGGTGGGCTGGAGGAGTGTTAGAGAGGGCCTGGAGCTCTGCTGGGAGTGCTGGACAGCAAGTGTGGGGCTTCTGGGGGCTCTGGGAGCCCCTGGGTGGGCTGGAGGAGTGTTAGAGAGGGCCTGGAGCTCTTCAGGGAGTGCTGGACAGCAAATGTGGGGCTCTGGGAGCCCCTGGGTGGGCTGGAGGAGTGAGACAGAGGGCCTGGAGCTCTGCTGGGAGTGCTGGACAGCAAGTGTGGGGCTCCTGGGGGCTCTGGGAGCCCCTGGGTGGGCTGGAGGAGTGTGAGAGAGGGCCTGGAGCTCTGCTGGGAGTGCTGGACAGCAAGTGTGGGGCTCCTGGGGGCTCTGGGAGCCCTTGGGTGGCCTGGAGGAGTGTTAGAGAGGGCCTGGAGCTCTGCTGGGAGTGCTGGACAGCAAGTGTGGGGCTCCTGGGGGCTCTGGGTGCCCCTGGGTGGGCTGGAGCAGTGTTAGAGAGGGCCTGGAGCTCTGCTGGGAGTGCTGGACAGCAAGTGTGGGGCTCTGGGAGCCCCTGGGTGGGCTGGAGGAGTGAGATAGAGGGCCTGGAGCTCTGCAGGTATTGCTGGACAGCAAGTGTGGGGCTCCTGGGGGCTCTGGGAGCCCCTGGGTGGGCTGGAGGAGTGTTAGAGAGGGCCTGGAGCTCTGCAGGTCGTGCTGGACAGCAAGTGTGGGGCTCCTGGGGGCTCTGGGAACCCCTGGGTGTGCTGGAGGAGTGAGACAGAGGGCCTGGAGCTCTGCTGGGAGTGCTGGACAGCAAGTGTGGGGCTCCTGGGGGCTCTGGGAGCCCCTGGGTGGGCTGGAGGAGTGTGAGAGAGGGCCTGGAGCTCTGCTGGGAGTGCTGGACAGCAAGTGTGGGGCTCATGGGGGCTCTGGGAGCCCCTTGGTGGGCTGGAGGAGTGTTAGAGAGGGCCTGGAGCTCTGCAGGTAGTGCTGGACAGCAAGTGTGGGGCTCCTGGGGGCTCTGGGTGCCCCTGGGTGGGCTGGAGGAATGTTAGAGAGGGCCTGGAGCTCTGCTGGGAGTGCTGGGCAGCAAGTGGGGGGCTCCTGGGAGCTCTGGGAGCCCCTGGGTGGGCTGGAGGAGTGAGACAGAGGTTCTGGAGCTCTGCTGGGAGTGCTGGACAGCAAATATTGGGTTCCTGGGGGCTCTGGGAGCCCCTGGGTGGGCTGGAGGAGTGTTAGAGAGGGCCTGGAGCTCTGCTGGGAGTGCTGGACAGCAAGTGTGGGGCTTCTGGGGGCTCTGGGAGCCCCTGGGTGGGCTGGAGGAGTGTTAGAGAGGGCCTGGAGCTCTTCAGGGAGTGCTGGACAGCAAGTGTGGGGCTCTGGGAGCCCCTGGGTGGGCTGGAGGAGTGAGACAGAGGGCCTGGAGCTCTGCTGGGAGTGCTGGACAGCAAGTGTGGGGCTCCTGGGGGCTCTGGGAGCCCCTGGGTGGGCTGGAGGAGTGTGAGAGAGGGCCTGGAGCTCTGCTGGGAGTGCTGGACAGCAAGTGTGGGGCTCCTGGGGGCTCTGGGAGCCCTTGGGTGGCCTGGAGGAGTGTTAGAGAGGGCCTGGAGCTCTGCTGGGAGTGCTGGACAGCAAGTGTGGGGCTCCTGGGGGCTCTGGGTGCCCCTGGGTGGGCTGGAGCAGTGTTAGAGAGGGCCTGGAGCTCTGCTGGGAGTGCTGGACAGCAAGTGTGGGGCTCTGGGAGCCCCTGGGTGGGCTGGAGGAGTGAGATAGAGGGCCTGGAGCTCTGCAGGTATTGCTGGACAGCAAGTGTGGGGCTCCTGGGGGCTCTGGGAGCCCCTGGGTGGGCTGGAGGAGTGTTAGAGAGGGCCTGGAGCTCTGCAGGTCGTGCTGGACAGCAAGTGTGGGGCTCCTGGGGGCTCTGGGAACCCCTGGGTGGGCTGGAGGAGTGAGACAGAGGGCCTGGAGCTCTGCTGGGAGTGCTGGACAGCAAGTGTGGGGCTCCTGGGGGCTCTGGGAGCCCCTGGGTGGGCTGGAGGAGTGTGAGAGAGGGCCTGGAGCTCTGCTGGGAGTGCTGGACAGCAAGTGTGGGGCTCATGGGGGCTCTGGGAGCCCCTGGGTGGGCTGGAGGAGTGTTAGAGAGGGCCTGGAGCTCTGCTGGGAGTGCTGGACAGCAAAGGTCAGGCTCTGGGAGCCCCTGAGTCAGATGGAGAAGTGTTGTGAGAGAGGGCCTGGAGCTCTTCTGGGAGTGCTGGACAGCAAGTGTGGGGCTCTGGGAGCCCCTGGGTGGGCTGGAGGAGTGTTAGAGAGGCCCTGGAGCTCTGCAGTGAGTGCTGGACAGCAAGTGTGGGGCTCTGGGTGGCCCTGGGTCATATGGAGAAGTGTTAGAGAGGGCCTGGAGCTCTGCAGGAAGTGCTGGACAGCAAAGGTCAGGCTCTGGGTGACCCTGGGTGGGCTGGAGGAGTGTTAGAGAGGGCCTGGAGCTCTGCTGGGAGTGCTGGACAGCAAGTGGGGGGCTCTGGGAGCCCCTGGGTGGGCTGGAGGAGTGAGATAGAGGGCCTGGAGCTCTGCTGGGAGTGCTGGACAGCAAGTGTGGGGCTCCTGGGGGCTCTGGGAGCCCCTGGGTGGGCTGGAGGAGTGTGAGAGAGGGCCTGGAGCTCTGCTGGGAGTGCTGGACAGCAAGTGTGGGGCTCCTGGGGGCTCTGTGAGCCCCTGGGTGGGCTGGAGGAGTGTTAGAGAGGGCCTGGAGCTCTGCAGGTAGTGCTGGACAGCAAGTGTGGGGCTCCTGGGGGCTCTGGGAGCCCCTGTGTGGGCTGGAGGAGTGAGACAGAGGGCCTGGAGCTCTGCTGGGAGTGCTGGACTGCAAGTGTGGGGCTCCTGGGAGCCTCTGGGAGCCCCTGGGTAGGCTGGAGGAGTGAGACAGAGGGCCTGGAGCTCTGCTGGGAGTGCTGGACAGCAAGTGTGGGGCTCCTGGGGGCTCTGGGAGCCCCTGGGTGGGCTGGATGAGTGTTAGAGAGGGCCTGGAGCTCTGCAGGTAGTGCTGGACAGCAAGTGTGGGGCTCCTGGGGGCTCTGGGAGCCCCAGGGTGGGCTGGAGGACTGTGAGAGAGGGCCTGGAGCTCTGCTGGGAGTGCTGGACAGCAAAGGTAAGGCTCTGGGAGCCCCTGGGTGGGCTGGAGGAGTGTTAGAGAGGGCCTGGAGCTCTGCTGGGAGTGCTGGACAGCAAGTGTGGGGCTCCTGGGGGCTCTGGGAGCCCCTGGGTGGGCTGGAGGAGTGTGAGACAGGGCCTGGAGCTCTGCTGGGAGTGCTGGACAGCAAAGGTCAGGCTCTGGGAGCCCCTGGGTGGGCTGGAGGAGTGTTAGAGAGGGCCTGGAGCTCTGCAGGTATTTCTGGACAGCAAGTGTGGGGCTCCTGGGGGCTCTGGGAGCCCCTGGGTGGGCTGGAGGAGTGTTAGAGAGGGCCTGGAGCTCTGCAGGTAGTGCTGGACAACAAGTGTGGGGCTCCTGGGGGCTCTGGGAGCCCCTGGGTGGGCTGGAGGAGTGAGACAGAGGGCCTGGAGCTCTGCTGGGAGTGCTGGACAGCAAGTGTGGGGCTCCTGGGGGCTCTGGGAGCCCCTGGGTGGGCTGGAGGACTGTGAGAGAGGGCCTGGAGCTCTGCTGGGAGTGCTGGACAGCAAAGGTAAGGCTCTGGGAGCCCCTGGGTGGGCTGGAGGAGTGTTAGAGAGGGCCTGGAGCTCTGCTGGGAGTGCTGGACAGCAAGTGTGGGGCTCCTGGGGGCTCTGGGAGCCCCTGGGTGGGCTGGAGGACTGTGAGAGAGGGCCTGGAGCTCTGCTGGGAGTGCTGGACAGCAAAGGTAAGGCTCTGGGAGCCCCTGGGTGGGCTGGAGGAGTGTTAGAGAGGGCCTGGAGCTATGCAGGTAGTGCTGGACAGCAAGTGTGGGGCTCCTGGGGGCTCTGGGAGCCCCTGGGTGGGCTGGAGGAGTGTGAGAGAGGGCTGGAGCTCTGCTGGGAGTGCTGGACAGCAAAGGTCAGGCTCTGGGAGCCCCTGGGTGGGCTGGATGAGTGTTAGAGAGGGCCTGGAGCTCTGCAGGTAGTGCTGGACAGCAAGTGTGGGGCTCCTGGGGGCTCTGGGAGCCCCTGGGTGGGCTGGAGGACTGTGAGAGAGGGCCTGGAGCTCTGCTGGGAGTGCTGGACAGCAAAGGTAAGGCTCTGGGAGCCCCTGGGTGGGCTGGAGGAGTGTTAGAGAGGGCCTGGAGCTCTGCAGGTAGTGCTGGACAGCAAGTGTGGGGCTCCTGGGGGCTCTGGGAGCCCCTGGGTGGGCTGGAGGAGTGTGAGAGAGGGCCTGGAGCTCTGCTGGGAGTGCTGGACAGCAAAGGTCAGGCTCTGGGAGCCCCTGGGTGGGCTGGAGGAGTGAGACAGAGGTCCTGGAGCTCTGCTGGGAGTGCTGGATAGCAAAGGTCAGGCTCTGGGAGCCCCTGGGTGGGCTGGAGGAGTGTTAGAGAGGGCCTGGAGCTCTGCAGGTATTGCTGGACAGCAAGTGTGGGGCTCCTGGGGGCTCTGGGAACCCATGGGTGGGCTGGAGGAGTGAGACAGAGGGCCTGGAGCTCTGCTGGGAGTGCTGGACAGCAAGTGTGGGGCTCCTGGGGGCTCTGGGAGCCCCTGGGTGGGCTGGAGGAGTGTGAGAGAGGGCCTGGAGCTCTGCTGGGAGTGCTGGACAGCAAGTGTGGGGCTCATGGGGGCTCTGGGAGCCCCTGGGTGGGCTGGAGTAGTGTTAGAGAGGGCCTGGAGCTCTGCAGGTAGTGCTGGACAGCAAGTGTGGGGCTCCTGGGGGCTCTGGGAGCCCCTGGGTGGGCTGGAGGAGTGTGAGAGAGGGCCTGGAGCTATGCTGGGAGTGCTGGACAGCAAGTGTGGGGCTCCTGGGGGCTCTGGGAGCCCCTGGGTGGGCTGGAGGAGTGTTAGAGAGGGCCTGGAGCTCTGCTGGGAGTGCTGGACAGCAAGTGTGGGGCTCATGGGGGCTCTGGGAGCCCCTGGGTGGGCTGGAGGAGTGTTAGAGAGGGCCTGGAGCTCTGCTGGGAGTGCTGGACAGCAAAGGTCAGGCTCTGGGAGCCCCTGAGTCAGATGGAGAAGTGTTGTGAGAGAGGGCCTGGAGCTCTGCTGGGAGTGCTGGACAGCAAGTGTGGGGCTCTGGGAGCCCCTGGGTGGGCTGGAGGAGTGTTAGAGAGGCCCTGGAGCTCTGCAGGGAGTGCTGGACAGCAAGTGTGGGGCTCTGGGTGGCCCTGGGTCATATGGAGAAGTGTTAGAGAGGCCCTGGAGCTCTTCAGGGAGTGCTGGAGAGCAAAGGTCAGGCTCTGGGAGCCCCTGAGTCAGATGGAGGAGTGTTAGAGAGGGCCTGGAGCTCTGCAGGAAGTGCTGGACAGCAAAGGTCAGGCTCTGGGTGACCCTGGGTGGGCTGGAGGAGTGTTAGAGAGGGCCTGGAGCTCTGCTGGGAGTGCTGGACAGCAAGTGGGGGGCTCTGGGAGCCCCTGGGTGGGCTGGAGGAGTGAGATAGAGGGCCTGGAGCTCTGCTGGGAGTGCTGGACAGCAAGTGTGGGGCTCCTGGGGGCTCTGGGAGCCCCTGGGTGGGCTGGAGGAGTGTGAGAGAGGGCCTGGAGCTCTGCTGGGAGTGCTGGACAGCAAGTGTGGGGCTCCTGGGGGCTCTGTGAGCCCCTGGGTGGGCTGGAGGAGTGTTAGAGAGGGCCTGGAGCTCTGCAGGTAGTGCTGGACAGCAAGTGTGGGGCTCCTGGGGGCTCTGGGAGCCCCTGTGTGGGCTGGAGGAGTGAGACAGAGGGCCTGGAGCTCTGCTGGGAGTGCTGGACTGCAAGTGTGGGGCTCCTGGGGGCTCTGGGAGCCCCTGGGTAGGCTGGAGGAGTGAGACAGAGGGCCTGGAGCTCTGCTGGGAGTGCTGGACAGCAAGTGTGGGGCTCCTGGGGGCTCTGGGAGCCCCTGGGTGGGCTGGATGAGTGTTAGAGAGGGCCTGGAGCTCTGCAGGTAGTGCTGGACAGCAAGTGTGGGGCTCCTGGGGGCTCTGGGAGCCCCAGGGTGGGCTGGAGGACTGTGAGAGAGGGCCTGGAGCTCTGCTGGGAGTGCTGGACAGCAAAGGTAAGGCTCTGGGAGCCCCTGGGTGGGCTGGAGGAGTGTTAGAGAGGGCCTGGAGCTCTGCAGGTAGTGCTGGACAGCAAGTGTGGGGCTCCTGGGGGCTCTGGGAGCCCCTGGGTGGGCTGGAGGAGTGAGACAGAGGGCCTGGAGCTCTGCTGGGAGTGCTGGACAGCAAAGGTCAGGCTCTGGGAGCCCCTGGGTGGGCTGGAGGAGTGAGACAGAGGTCCTGGAGCTCTGCTGGGAGTGCTAGACAGCAAAGGTCAGGCTCTGGGAGCCCCTGGGTGGGCTGGAGGAGTGTTAGAGAGGGCCTGGAGCTCTGCAGGTAGTGCTGGACAGCAAGTGTGGGGCTCCTGGGGGCTCTGGGAACCCCTGGGTGGGCTGGAGGAGTGAGACAGAGGGCCTGGAGCTCTGCTGGGAGTGCTGGACAGCAAGTGTGGGGCTCCTGGGGGCTCTGGGAGCCCCTGGGTGGGCTGGAGGAGTGTGAGAGAGGGCCTGGAGCTCTGCTGGGAGTGCTGGACAGCAAGTGTGGGGCTCATGGGGGCTCTGGGAGCCCCTGGGTGGGCTGGAGGAGTGTTAGAGAGGGCCTGGAGCTCTGCTGGGAGTGCTGGACAGCAAAGGTCAGGTTCTGGGAGCCCCTGAGTCAGATGGAGAAGTGTTGTGAGAGAGGGCCTGGAGCTCTTCTGGGAGTGCTGGACAGCAAGTGTGGGGCTCTGGGAGCCCCTGGGTGGGCTGGAGGAGTGTTAGAGAGGCCCTGGAGCTCTGCAGGGAGTGCTGGACAGCAAGTGTGGGGCTCTGGGTGGCCCTGGGTCATATGGAGAAGTGTTAGAGAGGCCCTGGAGCTCTTCAGGGAGTGCTGGAGAGCAAAGGTCAGGCTCTGGGAGCCCCTAGGTCAGATGGAGGAGTGTTAGAGAGGGCCTGGAGCTCTGCAGGAAGTGCTGGACAGCAAAGGTCAGGCTCTTGGAGCCCCTGAGTCAGATGGAGGAGTGTTAGAGAGGGCCTGGAGCTCTGCAGGAAGTGCTGGACAGCAAAGGTCAGGCTCTGGGAGCCCCTGAGTCACATGGAGGAGTGTTAGAGAGGGCCTGGAGCTCTGCAGGAAGTGCTGGACAGCAAAGGTCAGGCTCTGGGAGCCCCTGGGTGGGCTGGAGGAGTGTGAGAGAGGGCCTGGAGCTCTGCTGGGAGTGCTGGACAGCAAAGGTCAGGCTCTGGGAGCCCCTGGGTGGGCTGGAGGAGTGTTAGAGAGGGCCTGGAGCTCTGCAGGTATTTCTGGACAGCAAGTGTGGGGCTCCTGGGGGCTCTGGGAGCCCCTGGGTGGGCTGGAGGAGTGTTAGAGAGGGCCTGGAGCTCTGCAGGTAGTGCTGGACAACAAGTGTGGGGCTCCTGGGGGCTCTGGGAGCCCCTGGGTGGGCTGGAGGAGTGAGACAGAGGGCCTGGAGCTCTGCTGGGAGTGCTGGACAGCAAGTGTGGGGCTCCTGGGGGCTCTGGGAGCACCTGGGTGGGCTGGAGGACTGTGAGAGAGGGCCTGGAGCTCTGCTGGGAGTGCTGGACAGCAAAGGTAAGGCTCTGGGAGCCCCTGGGTGGGCTGGAGGAGTGTTAGAGAGGGCCTGGAGCTATGCAGGTAGTGCTGGACAGCAAGTGTGGGGCTCTGGGAGCCCCTGGGTGGGCTGGAGGAGTGTGAGAGAGGGCCTGGAGCTCTGCTGGGAGTGCTGGACAGCAAAGGTCAGGCTCTGGGAGCCCCTGGGTGGGCTGGAGGAGTGTGAGAGAGGGCCTGGAGCTCTGCTGGGAGTGCTGGACAGCAAAGGTCAGGCTCTGGGAGCCCCTGGGTGGGCTGGATGAGTGTTAGAGAGGGCCTGGAGCTCTGCAGGTAGTGCTGGACAGCAAGTGTGGGGCTCCTGGGGGCTCTGGGAGCCCCTGGGTGGGCTGGAGGACTGTGAGAGAGGGCCTGGAGCTCTGCTGGGAGTGCTGGACAGCAAAGGTAAGGCTCTGGGAGCCCCTGGGTGGGCTGGAGGAGTGTTAGAGAGGGCCTGGAGCTCTGCAGGTATTGCTGGACAGCAAGTGTGGGGCTCCTGGGGGCTCTGGGAACCCATGGGTGGGCTGGAGGAGTGAGACAGAGGGCCTGGAGCTCTGCTGGGAGTGCTGGACAGCAAGTGTGGGGCTCCTGGGGGCTCTGGGAGCCCCTGGGTGGGCTGGAGGAGTGTGAGAGAGGGCCTGGAGCTCTGCTGGGAGTGCTGGACAGCAAGTGTGGGGCTCATGGGGGCTCTGGGAGCCCCTGGGTGGGCTGGAGTAGTGTTAGAGAGGGCCTGGAGCTCTGCAGGTAGTGCTGGACAGCAAGTGTGGGGCTCCTGGGGGCTCTGGGAGCCCCTGGGTGGGCTGGAGGAGTGTGAGAGAGGGCCTGGAGCTATGCTGGGAGTGCTGGACAGCAAGTGTGGGGCTCCTGGGGGCTTTGGGAGCCCCTGGGTAGGATGGAGGAGTGTTAGAGAGGGCCTGGAGCTCTGCAGGTAGTGCTGGACAGCAAGTGTGGGGCTCCTGGGGGCTCTGGGAGCCCCTGGGTGGGCTGGAGGAGTGAGACAGAGGGCCTGGAGCTCTGCTGGGAGTGCTGGACAGCAAGTGTGGGGCTCCTGGGGGCTCTAGGAGCCCATGGGTGGCCTGGAGGAGTGAGACAGAGGGCCTGGAGCTCTGCTGGGAGTGCTGGACAGCAAGTGTGGGGCTCCTGGGGGCTCTGGGTGCCCCTGGGTGGGCTGGAGGAGTGTTAGAGAGGGCCTGGAGCTCTGCTGGGAGTGCTGGACAGCAAGTGTGGGGCTCTGGGAGCCCCTGGGTGGGCTGGAGGAGTGAGATAGAGGGCCTGGAGCTCTGCTGGGAGTGCTGGACAGCAAGTGTGGGGCTCCTGGGGGCTCTGGGAGCCCCTGGGTGGGCTGGAGGAGTGTGAGAGAGGGCCTGGAGCTCTGCTGGGAGTGCTGGACAGCAAAGGTCAGGCTCTGGGAGCCCCTGGGTGGGCTGGAGGAGTGTGAGAGAGGGCCTGGAGCTCTGCAGGAAGTGCTGGACAGCAAGTGTGGGGCTCCTGGGGGCTCTGGGAGCCCCTGGGTGGGCTGGAGGAGTGTGAGAGAGGGCCTGGAGCTCTGCTGGGAGTGCTGGACAGCAAAGGTCAGGCTCTGGGAGCCCCTGGGTGGGCTGGAGGAGTGTTAGAGAGGGCCTGGAGCTCTGCAGGTAGTGCTGGACAGCAAGTGTTGGGCTCCTGGGGGCTCTGGGAACCCCTGGGTGGGCTGGAGGAGTGAGACAGAGGGCCTGGAGCTCTGCTGGGAGTGCTGGACAGCAAGTGTAGGGCTCATGGGGGCTCTGGGAGCCCCTGGGTGGGCTGGAGGAGTGTTAGAGAGGGCCTGGAGCTCTGCAGGTAGTGCTGGAGACTAAGTGTGGGGTGTGGGGCTCCTGGGGGCTGGAGGAGTGTTAGAGAGGGCCTGGAGCATGCAGGTAGTGCTGGAGACTAAGTGTGTGGCTCCTGGGGGCTCTGGGAGCCCCTGGGTGGGCTGGAGGAGTGAGACAGAAGGCCTGGAGCTCTGCTGGGAGTGCTGGACAGCAAGTGTGGGGCTCCTGGGGACTCTGGGAGCCCCTGGGTGGACTGGAGGAGTGTTAGAGAGGGCCTGGAGCTCTGCTGGGAGTGCTGGACAGCAAGTGTGGGGCTCCTGGGGGCTCTGGGAGCCCCTGGGTGGCCTGGAGGAGTGTTAGAGAGGGCCTGGAGCTCTGCTGGGAGTGCTGGACAGCAAGTGTGGGGCTCCTGGGGGCTCTGGGTGCCCCTGGGTGGGCTGGAGGAGTGAGATAGAGGGCCTGGAGTTCTGCTGGGAGTGCTGGACAGCAAGTGTGGGGCTCCTGGGGGCTCTGGGAGCCCCTGGGTGGGCTGGAGGAGTGTGAGAGAGGGCCTGGAGCTCTGCTGGGAGTGCTGGACAGCAAGTGTGGGGCTCCTGGGGGCTCTGGGAGCCCCTGGGTGGGCTGGAGGAGTGTTAGAGAGGGCCTGGAGCTCTGCAGGTTTTGCTGGACAGCAAGTGTGGGGCTCCTGGGGGCTCTGGGAGCCCCTGGGTGGGCTGGAGGAGTGAGACAGAGGGCCTGGAGCTCTGCTGGGAGTGCTGGACAGCAAGGGTGGGGCTCCTGGGGGCTCTGGGATCCCCTGGGTGGGCTGGAGGAGTGTGAGAGAGGGCCTGGAGCTCTGCAGGTAGTGCTGGACAGCAAGTGTGGGGCTCCTGGGGGCTCTGGGAGCCCCTGGGTGGGCTGGAGGAGTGAGACAGAGGGCCTGGAGCTCTGCTGGGAGTGCTGGACAGCAAGTGTGGGGCTCCTGGGGGCTCTGGGTGCCCCTGGGTGGGCTGGAGGAATGTTAGAGAGGGCCTGGAGCTCTGCTGGGAGTGCTGGACAGCAAGTGGGGGGCTCCTGGGGGCTCTGGGTGCCCCTGGGTGGGCTGGAGAAGTGTGACAGAGGGCCTGGAGCTCTGCTGGGAGTGCTGGACAGCAAGTGTGGGTCTCTGGGAGCCCCTGGGTGGGCTGGAGGAGTGCTAGAGAGGCCCTGGAGCTCTTCAGGGAGTGCTGGGCAGCAAGTGTGGGGCTCCTGGGGGCTCTGGGAGCCCATGGGTGGGCTGGAGGAGTGTGAGAGAGGGCCTGGAGCTCTGCTGGGAGTGCAGGACAGCAAGTGTGGGGCTCATGGGGGCTCTGGGAGCCCCTGGGTGGGCTGGAGGAGTGTGAGAGAGGGCCTGGAGCTCTGCTGGGAGTGCTGGACAGCAAGTGTGGGGCTTCTGGGGGCTCTGGGTGCCCCTGGGTGGGCTGGAGGAGTGTTAGAGAGGGCCTGGAGCTCTTCAGGGAGTGCTGGACAGCAAGTGTGGGGCTCTGGGAGCCCCTGGGTGGGCTGGAGGAGTGAGACAGAGGTCCTGGAGCTCTGCTGGGAGTGCTGGACAGCAAGTGTGGGGCTCCTGGGGGCTCTGGGAGCCCCTGGGTGGGCTGGAGGAGTGTTAGAGAGGGCCTGGAGCTCTTCAGGGAGTGCTGGACAGCAAGTGTGGGGCTCTGGGATTCCCTGGGTGGGCTGGAGGAGTGAGACAGAGGTCCTGGAGCTCTGCTGGGTTTGCTGGACAGCAAGTGTGGGGCTCCTGGGGGCTCTGGGAGCCCCTGGGTGGGCTGGAGGAGTGAGACAGAGGGCCTGGAGCTCTGCTGGGAGTGCTGGACAGCAAGTGTGGGGCTTCTGGGGGCTCTGGGAGCCCCTGGGTGGGCTGGAGGAGTGTTAGAGAGGGCCTGGAGCTCTTCAGGGAGTGCTGGACAGCAAGTGTGGGGCTCTGGGAGCCCCTGGGTGGGCTGGAGGAGTGAGACAGAGGTCCTGGAGCTCTGCTGGGAGTGCTGGACAGCAAGTGTGGGGCTCCTGGGGGCTCTGGGAGCCCCTGGGTGGGCTGGAGGAGTGAGACAGAGGGCCTGGAGCTCTGCTGGGAGTGCTGGACAGCAAGTGTGGGGCTCCTGGGGGCTCTTTGAGCCCCTGGGTGGGATGGAGGAGTGAGACAGAGGGCCTGGAGCTCTGCTGGGAGTGCTGGACAGCAAATATGGGGCTCCTGGGGGCTCTGGGAGCCCCTGGGTGGGCTGGAGGAGTGTTAGAGAGGGCCTGGAGCTCTGCTGGGAGTGCTGGACAGCAAGTGTGGGGCTTCTGGGGGCTCTGGGAGCCCCTGGGTGGGCTGGAGGAGTGTTAGAGAGGGCCTGGAGCTCTTCAGGGAGTGCTGGACAGCAAGTGTGGGGCTCTGGGATTCCCTGGGTGGGCTGGAGGAGTGAGACAGAGGTCCTGGAGCTCTGCGTGGAGTGCTGGACAGCAAGTGTGGGGCTCCTGGGGGCTCTGGGAGCCCCTGGGTGGGCTGGAGGAGTGAGACAGAGGGCCTGGAGCTCTGCTGGGAGTGCTGGACAGCAAGTGTGGGGCTTCTGGGGGCTCTGGGAGCCCCTGGGTGGGCTGGAGGAGTGTTAGAGAGGGCCTGGAGCTCTTCAGGGAGTGCTGGACAGCAAGTGTGGGGCTCTGGGAGCCCCTGGGTGGGCTGGAGGAGTGAGACAGAGGTCCTGGAGCTCTGCTGGGAGTGCTGGACAGCAAGTGTGGGGCTCCTGGGGGCTCTGGGAGCCCCTGGGTGGGCTGGAGGAGTGAGACAGAGGGCCTGGAGCTCTGCTGGGAGTGCTGGACAGCAAGTGTGGGGCTCCTCGGGGCTCTTTGAGCCCCTGGGTGGGATGGAGGAGTGAGACAGAGGGCCTGGAGCTCTGCTGGGAGTGCTGGACAGCAAATATGGGGCTCCTGGGGGCTCTGGGAGCCCCTGGGTGGGCTGGAGGAGTGTTAGAGAGGGCCTGGAGCTCTGCTGGGAGTGCTGGACAGCAAGTGTGGGGCTTCTGGGGGCTCTGGGAGCCCCTGGGTGGGCTGGAGGAGTGTTAGAGAGGGCCTGGAGCTCTTCAGGGAGTGCTGGACAGCAAGTGTGGGGCTCTGGGAGCCCCTGGGTGGGCTGGAGGAGTGAGAAAGAGGTCCTGGAGCTCTGCTGGGAGTGCTGGACAGCAAGTGTGGGGCTCCTGGGGGCTCTGGGAGCCCCTGGGTGGGCTGGAGGAGTGAGACAGAGGGCCTGGAGCTCTTCAGGGAGTGCTGGACAGCAAGTGTGGGGCTCTGGGAGCCCCTGGGTGGGCTGGAGGAGTGAGAAAGAGGTCCTGGAGCTCTGCTGGGAGTGCTGGACAGCAAGTGTGGGGCTCCTGGGGGCTCTGGGAGCCCCTGGGTGGGCTGGAGGAGTGTTAGAGAGGGCCTGGAGCTCTTCAGGGAGTGCTGGACAGCAAGTGTGGGGCTCTGGGAGCCCCTGGGTGGGCTGGAGGAGTGTTAGAGAGGCCCTGGAGCTCTTCAGGGAGTGCTGGAGAGCAAAGGTCAGGCACTCCCAGCAGAGCTCCAGGCCCTCTCTAACACTCCTCCAGCCCACCCAGGGGCTCCCAGAGCCCCCAGGAGCCCCACACTTGCATGCCAGCACTCCCAGCAGAGTTTTTCAGGGCTTTACTTCGCTCTGTTATGATGTCACTCAGGTCTTTATTTCTCTTTGTTATGATGTCACTCAGGTCTTTATTTCTCTTTGTTATGATGTCACTCCTCTTCACTTCTCTTTGTTATGATGTCACTCAGGTCTTTACTTCGCTCTCTCATGATGTCACTCAGGTCTTTACTTATCTCTTTTATGATGTCACTCAGGTCTTTTCTTCTCTTTGTTATGATGTCACTCAGGTCTTTATTTCTCTTTGTTATGATGTCACTCAGGTCTTTATTTCTCTTTGTTATGATGTCACTCAGGTCTTTATTTCTCTTTGTTATGATGTCACTCAGGTCTTTACTTCTCTCTGTTATGATGTCACTCAGGTCTTTACTTCTCTCTGTTATGATGTCACTCAGGTCTTTGCTTATCTCTGTTATGATGTCACTCCTCTTCACTTCTCTCTGTTATGATGTCACTCAGGTCTTTTCTTCTCTTTGTTATGATGTCACTCAGGTCTTTTCTTCTCTTTGTTATGATGTCACTCAGGTCTTTACTTCTCTCTGTTATGATGTCACTTAGGTCTTTATTTCTCTTTGTTATGATGTCACTCAGGTCTTTATTTCTCTTTGTTATGATGTCACTCAGGTCTTTACTTCTCTCTGTTATGATGTCACTCAGGTCTTTACTTTGCTCTGTTATGATGTCACTCAGGTCTTTATTTCTCTTTGTTATGATGTCACTCAGGTCTTTATTTCTCTTTGTTATGATGTCACTCAGGTCTTTATTTCTCTTTGTTATGATGTCACTCAGGTCTTTACTTCTCTCTGTTATAGTGTCACTCCTCTTCACTTCTCTCTGTTATGATGTCACTCAGGTCTTTACTTTGCTCTGTTATGATGTCACTCAGGTCTTTATTTCTCTTTGTTATGATGTCATTCAGGTCTTTATTTCTCTTTGTTATGATGTCACTCAGGTCTTTACTTCTCTCTGTTATAGTGTCACTCCTCTTCACTTCTCTCTGTTATGATGTCACTCAGGTCTTTATTTCTCTTTGTTATGATGTCACTCAGGTCTTTGATTCTCTTTGTTATGATGTCACTCCTCTTTACTTCTCTTTGTTATGATGTCACTCAGGTCTTTATTTCTCTTTGTTATGATGTCACTCAGGTCTTTATTTCTCTTTGTTATGATGTCACTCAGGTCTTTACTTCTCTCTGTTATAGTGTCACTCCTCTTCACTTCTCTCTGTTATGATGTCACTCAGGTCTTTACTTTGCTCTGTTATGATGTCACTCAGGTCTTTATTTCTCTTTGTTATGATGTCATTCAGGTCTTTATTTCTCTTTGTTATGATGTCACTCAGGTCTTTACTTCTCTCTGTTATAGTGTCAATCCTCTTCACTTCTCTCTGTTATGATGTCACTCAGGTCTTTATTTCTCTTTGTTATGATGTCACTCAGGTCTTTGATTCTCTTTGTTATGATGTCACTCCTCTTTACTTCTCTTTGTTATGATGTCACTCAGGTCTTTATTTTTCTTTGTTATGATGTCACTCAGGTCTTTATTTCTCTTTGTTATGATGTCACTCAGGTCTTTACTTCTCTTTGTTATGATGTCACTCCTCTTTACTTCTCTCTGTTATGATGTCACTCAGGTCTTCACTTCTCTCTGTTATGATGTCACTCAGGTCTTTATTTCTCTTTGTTATGATGTC